>NW_003852399.1:3314193-3338519 GCF_000181295.1 Otolemur garnettii
CTTGCCTCAGCCTCTCAAGAAGCTGGGCCTACAGGCACCTGCCACCACCCCCAGCTACTTTTTTGTTGTAGTTGTTAAGCTGGCCCTGGCCAGGTTTGAACCCTCGATGCTTGGTGTATGTGAAACTGTGCCATAACCACTGTACTACAGGCACTGAGCCAACAGCACTGTTGTAGACACTGGGGACACAACTGTGAGCAGTCTAGAGCCCGTTAGTGTGGCCACATCCACTGCCACCAGCCTGGACCTGGCACCTGCCACACCTGCAGGTGTACCCTGGGTGCTCTGCCTTCTAACCCTGATTTAATTTCTTCTCAACACAGCAGCCAGAAAGCCAAGTGAGATTGAACTACATTTCTGCTTAAAACCCTTCCATGGTTCCCCATTTTTAAAAATGAAAGACAGAATCAATAGAATGGCCCAAAGCCTTTCTGCACGCTGGTTTTCCCCCTCCCCTGTCTACCTCTCTGGCACTGCTCCCATCTCATGCTTCTCCTGGCTGCTCCTTACTTCACAGGCCCACTTCTACCTCAAACTCTGTCCTGGGGCCTGAAACTTCCATCCCCAGACTCTCTTCTCCTCTTTCACTAGGGCTCCAAGGCTGGCTTCTCAGTGCAGACCAGCCGACTTAACACGGCCCCCTGCACAGCCCTCCAGAGGCTGCTCTGCCCCAACACTCCCACAGAACTCAGCACCCTCTGTTACACTCCCTACGTCCTGGCTTAGCGCATCTGCTGTTACTCGTCTGTCTATCCCTATAGCAGAAGCTCTGTCCTTTTTTTTCCTTTCTGAATCTCTAATACCTGAAACAGTGCTTGACGGAGAGACAGCACACCATGAGCATATGCTAAATGAATGAGTGAATGCATAGCCGTCAGCCTTCAGCCTTAAAGAGCTTACAACGTTGTGGGAGAATACAGGAAGACAGACATATGTACGGCCTATCAGGAAGATAAGCACCGTGGAGAAAAATGAAATTCAGGAAGGGGGATGGAGAAAGAGAGGTTGCCATTTTACAAGGCAGTCACCAAAGGAAAATAACAATAATAATATTATAATAAATATAGCAACTACCATCAATATAGTAACCACCACGTGCCAGGCCCTGCGCTGAGCACCTTTGCTCTGTGCAGTTCAGTTTTGCCTGCACAGCCTCCCTGTTCCCTCTCTGCTCCAGGGGCCAGCCTGCCCGACGGTGTGGCTTCCAATAGGACAGATGTGACAGGAGGGTAGGGATTTGTATCTCTTTTGCTCCCTGCTGGGTTTCCAGCAGCTAGACTGCTCCTGGCACACAGCAGCTGCTTAGTAAATAAATGAATCCATCAATCAATCTAGAACCAAGTAGCAAATGTTAGGGCTAATTCACCAGGAAAAAAAAATAGTCCTGAAGAATAATAAATAATAACAATTGCTTTTATGTCCTACTCAAGGGCTTACTTCCTCTGTGCTAAGTGCTTGTGCACCATCTCTAGGAGGGAGAGACTCTTCTCCCCGTGCAGTGGCTGAGGAAATGGAGGTACAGTGAGCCCAAGTAGCTTGCAAAGGCAGTCAGACATCAGAGGGAAGGACCATCTGACATCTGTCCTTTCCAAGACCCACTTCTTGCTTCCTCATTTTTTCTAACTTCTATCAGCCAGGGTTTCTTTCTAATACTTGCAGAGACATGTATTGAAGTCACTGTTCCCTTATGATCTATATCCAGAATGTTACCTTTATAGACGAGAATGTATTCAGAAACCACTACTTTGTGCAGCCACAGGAAGTAATAAAATAAAGCTCAACAGAGTGTAACAGTAATAATATTAGCTAACTCTTGCTAAGTGTTTAGTAAAAGCCCAGTCCCTCTGCCAAATGCCTTCTGTTCATCACCAGTTTCCTTCTCATAGGCAACTATGAAGTTGGTGCTTTATTATCCCCATTTTACAGATGAGAAAACTGAGGCTTAGAGGGTGAAGTCAATTTCCCCAAAAGGAACCCAGATTCCCTAGGTGCCCCTAGACCTCCTGCTGCTGTCTGGTTTTCTTCTCTTATTCCAGCATTCTTTCCGGCAGAGGAACAGCTTACATCCCACCATGGCAAGCTATGTTACGTGCAAAAAAAACAGTGCCAGTACACACGGACCGACTGCTGGTGTCCTCCAGACAAGGCAGGTCTTCACAGCCACCTGACACAACAAAGTACCAGGGATGTGTTCAGCACCAAATACCCCTATTCTCAAGAAGTTCACAGTCAAGGATAATAAAGAGGCAGATAAACAAAACAACAGTCCCTGGCCCCCATGAGGGAAAAAAAAAGAAAACAACAGATGGATAATTCAGAACTCTTCACTTAAGAAATGAGTGAGGTAATTGCAGCATCAGGTATGTAAGTCTGATGTTTTATGAGATGACACTGTCTTTGTTTTTAAAGAGAGGGCTGCAGAAGGGACCACCATCTTGGTCATGCTTAGGGTCTCTACTGTACCAACACATCTGGGTACCCAGAATAGTTTGGGAGTGGGGGGTTAGTGATCATGGCAAAAACACAAACAAACAAAGAGAACTATCTCCATCTGCTATGAACATGGATAATAATTGAATCCTGGCACCTAGTCTGGGTAACAAAGCCAAGCAGGATGCCTGGATAGCATTTTTGCAAATGATCATAGATTTTACACCAGAACTAAGGCTTCAGCCCTCTACCCATGATACCATCCCAGACCCATGGCCCAGGACTTTCCCAGCACTTCATACCTTATCTAAAGCCTCTTGGCCCTTCTGTCTCAACTTGCTCCACCCGGGCATAAAAGGCCAGCAGCTAGGGCAAGTGCTGTTTGGTGCAAGATGTTCGGGTTTCTACTGGTGCCTGGGGTGGGTGAGACGGGTGGGGAACATGCCCAATCCTCCTGCTGAAGGCCAAGGAGCACACTTTGCTTATTCTTTTTTTTTTTTATGTCCCGGGCCGAGTTTGAACACACCACCTCCGTCCGTAATATGAGGCCGGCACAGGCACCACCCATTTTGCTTATTCTTAATTTCACTGTCTCCTAACTTCCAAATCCCATCGGCTCTGCCACTCCCTAGCTATGTAGCCTGGAGCAATAACTTTTTTGTTGTTGTTGTTGTTGAGACAGAGTCTCGCTATGTTACCCTCGGTAGAGTGTCGAGGCATCACAGCTCACAGCAATCACAAATTCCTAGGCTTAAGCAATTCTCAGCCTCCCGAGTAGCTGGGACTATAGGCACGCACCACAATGCCCAGCTATTTTTTGTTGCAGTTGTCATTGTTGTTTAGCTGGCCAGGGCTGGATTCAAGCCCACCAGCCTCGGCGTCTGTGGCTGACGCCATAACCACTGTGCTACCGGTGCCAAGCTAGGAGTGATAACTTTTAACCACTGTGAGCCGTAGGTTCCTCATCTGTGACATACATGTAACAATAATAATAATGCAGTCTTATAGCATTATGGGAGATTAAATGAGATAACATATCTAAAGCATTTGGAACCACGCCTGACCTTCAGCAAGCACCCAGTGCTAGATATTTCATTATTAAGTGCCTGCTGCTGCCGTTGGGAGTAAAATGTAAAGTGCATGCCTGGCCCAGTAAACAATGTCAGTTACTATATTCTCTATTATTCTCATCATTACAATTGTTATTATTGTTGCTATTAATTCCTTAGGTTACTTGGGGACAGAAAAACCGAAAGTACAGAAGAAGCTCCTCCCAAAGGACCCATTTTGGGAGCATTCTGTAAGACCTAGAATTTTTGAGATTTTTCTAAGAGGATACTGAACCCACCGTCAACAGGACTCACAGTGATCATTGTAGATTTACTCCAGATCATTGCTCTGTTCCCATCTTGGGTAAGGGATCCTCCTCAGATACTGGAAATATAAACGGGTCTCCTGGTCTCTTAAAGAGATCACAAACTGGCATGGGGGGGGGGCGGACAGGCAAAATGCCATGTCTGCCCCCAACTATGAAAGGAAATATAAAAAGACTTAGGGCACAGAAGGGCCATCTGACATCTAAAAGACACAGCAAAGTACAGCCGTCAGCAGGCCAGCGGATAGCTCAGCAAAGAACACAGACTGGCAACCATACATGGCCCTCAGCTCCCCTTGGAAAATCTGCCATTGGTCTGTCCAAACTCAGGAACATTCACACAAAGAGGAAGAAAGGAAGGGTGTCTGATTGTCCGGAGACTTCTTGGATGACCTGCTGGAGAAAGTGTCCATTTTGGGCAGGCAAAAGGCTCAGACATGAAAAACACAGGTTCCAGAACCCAGCCTTTGTGCCGGCCTACCACCCAGGGGGGAAACACTAAAGAAAATGGGGTTGATTTATGTGTTCGGAATTCACGAGTCTTTCAGACCAGCAATCATACAACTCAGTGGGGTTCAGAAATTTCAAACAGAGAGAACTCCCTCTGTCCAGTCCAGAAAAGCCCTAGCCACCAAACAGATAGCAGGAGGGTGGGGGAGGAGGAGGGATGTATAAGAAAGAGAAAAGTTAATCAGAAGAAGAAACTGATTTTTCCCACTTTTCAAGAGAAGCTTATTTATGGAATATTCTCAAGGTAGGTAAAGCAAAAAGAAGCCACCCTTAACCAGGCAAAGCAACAATATAACCACATACCAAACCACCTCTGGGAATTCAGTAGGTACCGTGCTGTGGCCCAGGATGGACCAACCCAGCTGTTCCATTGCTAGACATGTTAGTGAAATTCCAGTTGGGCCCTTGTGCCAAGACCTTAGGCCACGAGGCACATCCTCACCTCCAAGATGTAACTTATCTCAAATAGTGGAGACCAGGCCACGAGATTTCCCCCAACAATGGCTTCCGTGTCTTTCCTTCTGCAACTTCTAAGGCTTTGCTCCTAATGAATCCGTAAGGAAGTTCCACTCAGGGTTCCAAGGATTGATGCAACCCCCTTCTCTGCTGGTCAGAGCTTCTGAAAAACTGGCTATAACTGCAGGACTGTGTCAAGTAGAACAAGTCTCAACATGCCCATATGCAAAATAGGTCTGCAACATCCTATAGCAGGGAGCCCAGCAGATGCAGTCCCCAAATCCTCAGGGTCCCGCCCACCCACCCCACACAAACACGTTTTTTCCAAGGTTTCCTCTGGCAACAAAACAGAACTGACAGTGGGGTTGGGGGTGAAAGCAGGCTGCCAACCTCACTCTGGAAAACATAAGACCAGAAAACAAACACCAAGATCTCACTCTTTTTGTCCCTAACCCCTCACAAGTGATTTCGTCTGTAATCTTCCAGAAAGGCCTGAAGTCAGGAGCTCAAGTGAACACAATATTCCATGCCCGCAAACTATGGGGGAAATTCATGATCTATCCATACACAGAGACACATGCAGCTTCACGGCTGAGCTTCCTGGAAGTCTACACCCAGACCACATACGCTGGCATAAATACCAGCACATTAGCCAAGACAAGGCAAACTTAATTAAATCAACAACCCATCCAAAAAGAATTACCGTGCTGAGGGTGTGGAGCACCCAGCAGACCCATAAATGCAATGTTAGAAAGATAGAAAGTTTCAAAACACAAGAGTTACTGAGTTTTCAGAAATCACCTTGGCCCAGCCCTGAGGGGTATCTGGGAGGGGGAAAGGGATGGTCAAAGGATTAGGATGCAGCATGTCACAGTTCACAGACCTCCAGTTTCCCAAAAGGGGCCTCCAAACCACATCGCGGCTCCAAATCTGTACTGATTGGAGAGGGGTCTGTTTTTAGAGATCAGGTAATATGCCTTTGATCAAGTGCATAAATCCAGAGCTATCTCAATGCACGGGCCATCCGGTGTCGTCCCCCACCCCTCCCCCCTTCCCAAACGCCCAAACTCGCTGCCAGCCTGAAGGCTGGTGATGAGAAAAGTGCATGTGTTAGCACACACACATCGCATTCCGAAAGCCCCTTTCCTCGGTCCAAATACTCACTGCGCATCTCTACCAGCAAGGCCAAGACTCCCGAGTTCCCAGAAGCGCATTGGAACTTACTGGAGGGTGAATCAAGCCGTATCTCCGCAGGTCACCGGGACCACCAACATCCTTTCCGCGTGGAAATCCAGTCTGGGGGTTCCGGGGTGCCAGGGCCCATCCTTCTTCACGGCTCCTCGCCGCCTTTCCTAGTCCCGGCCGCCCGGAGCCTGCCCGGCCCGCGGGCCCATGTGCTCGGCGGCCACACGCGCTCTGCCCCGAGGAGCGCGGGGCTGGCGGGTGGCCGGTGACGTCACTCCGGCTCGCGCTCCGGGCCGCGGGGGAGGGGGAAGCGCGCGCCGCCCGGGCCGCCGCGTGCGCCTTGGGTCCCCGCGCGCCTGGCTGCCCCTGGCTTCTCGCCAGCCACAGGGTCCGCCTCTTTGCCCGCTGCCGGGGCAGCGCGGGGCACCGCGCCCTGCAGAGAGGCCCGTGGAGGTGGGGTGGGCCTGGGCCATCGCAGCGGCTAGGGCGCAGATGGCTCCAGGAAGGGAGCACTTCGCTTTGGGCTGGGGGATCCTCGCTGCACTCACGCCAAGGGCCCTCCAAGCCAGCGGGGAGCCCGGGTGAAGCTAGCTCGCATGAGTGCTGCGCTTTCCAGTCTTTTCGGCTGTCCTCCTCACTCTTGGCGTCCTGGAGGCAGAGGGTCTTCCCACTCCCCACTTCCCCGAAGGGGGAAGACAAATTTAACCAGGTAAAAGGACCGAGATCCTCTGAGATGGGTGCATTTCGCACAGAGAACCTGTGGCTCTCTTGCCTGTGATCTGAGCACCTTGTTGGGTACCACCCAGCATCCGCTGGCCTGGTGAGAAGGACACACACATCTTGTCGCCTCCTTCGAAGTCTCCTGCTGTTTCCAACAGCTGAGTTGCAACCTGGTGCTGAAGCCCAGCTACCTGCACGCTCCCTCCGCTCCAGGCAGAGGGTACCCACACAGTGCGTTCAACTGCCACGTGAATGCTCAGTAGCTCCTCCGAAGAAAGAAGAGGACGCTGGCCTCCCATGTGGGATGTGTTTATCTTGTTTTCTCTACATAAAGGCGGGGCTGGACAGATGAAAGAAGCTGCTTCGGTTCAGTCCCGCGTTTACTGAGCATTTACAGGGAGCCAGACACACGGACCTTCGATCGCTGCAGTCCAGTGAAAGCTGGACACACAAACGGGTGATGTCAAATGTTACGGAACCGAGGGCTCACCACTACCCAATACCCCACATCCTATAGCATTTCAACGCATCCATGGGGTCTTGGTCTCCTCCTTCCGTCTGTGTTGCGTTCCCTTTCTCCCCTTGTCTTGGCTTCTTCTCGATTGGAATAGCTCTCTTGTCTCAGGAAAAAAAAAAAATCGACAGATGCTCCTTACCGCCTATTTCGCGTATTCATTTATGATCGCTGAGCGCGGGTTTTGTGACTGGCTGCCTGTGAGGCGGCTGCACAGGATTCGAGGTTAAGTTTACCAGTTACTGGTCAGCTACCTTTTGAGACGGGGAGAGGCGATGATTACAGACCTCTGTGTCTATACGTGGTGCTGTAGGAGCTCTGGGAACTTTCACTGCTTCAACATTTTTTCCAGGAACAAACTACTGTGACCTTGGGGATGCCAGTATTCTCCCTCTGTGTGCGGGGAGGGCCGTGAGAGGCCCATGTTCTAATAGCAACCTCAACTCGGTTCTCTGGGTCGCTGTGCCTGGCTGATGAAGCTGGGTCCTTCCTATTAGCTGTCTGGGCTGAAAATCTCTCCTGGATGAAAAGAGTTGGTCACCCAGGGCTCACGGAACTTTGACCTTGACTTTGCTTGTGCATTCTGGGTCCCTAACTCTGCTGCACTATTCTTAGGTTCACATTTTTCCCTTTTTAAAATTCCTCTTATAGAAATTGAAATGCTTTCAGTAAAAATTACAAAAAAAAAATTTAATGTAGCTACCTTCCAAAATGAATATTTTGGTATATCTGCTTCCAAATTTTTAAAGTCACTTTTCTTCTTGCAAAAGTGACACAATACATAAAAAATTAAAACTGCAGAAAAATACAGAAAAGAAGAGAAAATTTTACCAGCCAGAAATGATTTTCATGAAAGTAAATAAAGCCTAGGCATCTTTTAGGCATAAATGTATAGATAAACATATAGACATATACAGTTACTATTGTAGCTATATGAATGGATGTAGAGTTGAGAGGAAAGTAAGTTTATTTTAAAATGTTAATACCACAGAGCTACTATGTTTGGATTTATTGAATTTTCTTTTAGCAGAAGAAAAACTAACATAAAGCTAAAAGATTAATTTTTAAATAGTTCTTTAGCACATGGGAAGTATTGTTTCCTAAGTAATCCTACAAAGACTGAGAGACAAGAAGATGATAAACAAGAAAATAGAAAAATAATGGTGCTTTATTTACAGACCTCTTCGTTTTAGAGTTCAGGTAACTTTTTTGTGATGGCATCAGCACATTTTCTTTCCTCTTTACTTCACCTACTATGCTTGCTAATTGCATTGTCTTTAAATTGTCACTCTCCATTCTGCAACTGTAATTCCCATGGTTGTTTAGAATTGGGCCCATCATTAGATAATTTCATGCTCAGTTCTTGTTCTTGCCCTTTCTACATCAGCCTCCTTATCTACAAAAGCCATTCATTCCTTTATCAAACATTATCTGACTTCTCCCGTGGTAGGCACAGCGCTAGTTCTCAGGTCTAAGTGAACAGTGAGACAGGAAAGGTCCCTGCTCTTGTGAGGCTCACGTTCCAGTGAGATGAGACAGACAAATAAGTGAATAAGCCAGGTAATCTCAACAGTGATGATCAGTACTATGGAGATAGTAAATCTCTGCGTAGTGCTAAAGAGGGATGGAACACAAAGAGAATTGACTCTAGATATGGGACCAACAAGATGAAGCTAGCCATGAGTGTTCCAGAGAGAGTGAACAGCAAGGGCGAAGGCCTGGAGGCCCATGAAAACAAGATCATGAATCGTTCCACAAAGCCTTATTGAGTCAGACCGGCAAATAGTTGCAGTCATCATTTTCTGTTAGATTGGGAATCACATGTCATGAGCTGGCCATTATATCTGCAACCCCAGCTCAGTAAATATGTGTAGGAGCAATGAGTGAATGAATGAATGAGAGGACAGTCTGGATCTGGGGAGGGCACAATGAGAGGGAGTAAAAGCCAGTTCTGCTAGAAGCACAAAGAGAGGCATGTCTTTGACAAACACTGAGAAGGCTCCCCAGGGGAGGTGGGGCCAGAGTTGAAACTTGAATTCCATACTCAGTCATTTAGCCTTTGTCCTGAAGAAGAAAGAGGAGGTCACTGAAGACCTGTGAGCAGGCTGGGACTCAGCTGTCTTGCTTGCTATCAAGATCACACTGGCTGGGCTCGGCGCCTGTAGCTCAACTGGCTAAGGCGCCAGCCACGTACACCTAAGGTGGCGGGTTCGAATCCCCAGCCTGGACCCGCCAAACAATGACGGCTGCAACCAAGAAATGGCCGGGCGTTGTGGCGGGCGCCTGTGGTCCCGGCTACTTGGGAGGCGGAGGCAGGAGACTCGCTTGAGCCCAGGAGTTGGAGGTTGCTGTGAGCTGTAGTGCCACGGCACTCTACCCAGGGGGACAGCTTGAGGCTCTGTCTCAAAAAAAAAAAAAAAAAAAAAAAAAAAAAAAAAAAAAAAGATCACACTGGCTGTTGTGCAGAGCATGGATTTCAGCAAGACCTAACCATAAGCAAAGAGACCAATTAGGAGGCGGCAGCAGAAAACCTGGTCAGAAATAATAAAAGCCTGGACCAGAATGGCCCCCTTGGGAAGGCAGAAAAGGAGAACAAACCTACCAGATAGACATGTCTGGGGCGATAGAGAGGGAGGAGCCCAGGGTAATTGCCAGGTTTGGGGTTTCAGTGGGTGAAACAGGGTCGGTGAAACAAACGGAAAGCCTGCAGATATGGGATGGGAATGGGATGCCTGTGACCGTGGACTAGTGACTTTAACAAAACAGCTAGCAGGTGGCTACAGGTGTCCTTCATTCAAGGGAGGCATCACCACTGAAGACGCCATTGAAGGCATAAATTTGGCAGTCATCAGCATATAGAATTGCAAAAGTGATGCTTTGGTAATAATGAATGTACCCAGGCAGGAAATGTACAAGGACCAAACTCTGAGGAATCAACACTTGTGGGTCAGAAAGAAGCAGAGGCTGCCTGTATTCAGAAAGTTCTCCGTAAACCCGTGATGTGAAATTTAGCTCTCTGCTTTCTGCTGCATGTCACAGGCCCCACCAGCAGTTCTGCTGGGCTCCAGCACTTGCTGAGGCTGTGAAACTTGGTGTTCCCCTCTCTCCAGCGTTTCTATACTATAGGTTTCCTGACTGCCTTTCTTCATGCTCACAGTCATCATTCTGGAACAGGCTCCTGGGAATAGTCTCCATCTCCTCTTTCTAGATTCTGCAACAGCCTAACTGGTCCCACTGAATTCAGTTCTTTCCCCATTGATGGACTTTTTATAGGTTCTCTGGGTTTACCTTATGAACACACAGGTTTCCCTCTTCCCCCACTAACCATGAAGCATCTAACCATCCCGCCTCATCAGCTTTTTTCTTTTTTCTTGGAGTGTCTTTCTACAGGGCTCAACTATGAGCACGGATTTTTGTGGCTCAGCCCCAGTCTCTCCTCTTCTGTGAGCACTTCACAGAAAACTCTAGGCTGCGTCTCCTTCTCAGGACTCATGGTTGTGCTGGCCCAAGCCAGGCCCTGCAGCCTCAGTCATTACCAGTAAGCCTCCTCTTCCTCTTTAGCCTCTGAACAGCCCTCAGGCAGAGACTTTGTCATAACCCTCAGTCACCAAGTCAGGCCAGCGAGCGGAGGCCGAGAGAAGTCTTGGCTACACAAACCACTGGCAAGTTGCTGAACGAGGACTTGACAAGTCCCCTGGGTTGTCTGCAGTACGGCTGTCCTCCAAGGTGATGTGAAGCCAAGAACAATTGTAACCCAGGAAGTAGAGATAAAGAAAGCCAACTCTGGACCAAGAGACATCTCTTGTTATTTTTCATCTTTTTGCTAATCGCCCTCTGACAGGTATGAAGTGATATCTTATGGAGGCTTTGATTGTCATTTCCCTGATAATCACTGGTCTTAAGCACTTTTTCATGTACCTACTGGCCATTTATATATCTTTTAAGTACTATTTATTCTGATCTTTGCCTTCCTCCCCCCCTTTTTTTTTTGAGGCAGAGTTTCACTGTGAGCATCAGAGCTCACAGCAACCTCAAACTCTTAGGTTCAAGTGATCCCCTTGCTTCAGTCTCCTGAGTAGCTGCTAGTACAGGTGCCCACCACAATTCTTGGCTATTATTTTGGAGACAGGATCTCCCTCTTGCTTAGTCTGCCTCGGCCTGACAGAGTTCTGGGATTATGGGCATGAGCCACCGAGCCCGGCTTTTGCCCATTTTTTAATTGGCTTGTTTTCTTACTACTGAGTTGTTTGAGTCCCTTACATAATTTGAACATTAACTCCTTATCAGATGTATTGGGTAGTAGAACTGTAAGTTGACTACCCAAGGCACTAAAATAAACTGGGCAGCATATGGAGGTGGTCAACATAAGGAACTAGGCCTGCTGTACTGATGTGTACATGTGGTGCCTATCCAGTGTATGAAACTTAGGTCAGCTTATGGAGGTGGTCAAGTAGGGAAGTGGCCAACTATAAAAATTCTACTGTATTTTCTCCTATTCTGTAGGTTATCTCTTCACTTTGTTGATCGTTTCCTTTGCTGTGCAGAAGCATTTTAGTTTGATGCAATCCCATTTATCTATTTTTTTCTTTTGTTGTTTGTGCCTTTGGTATCGTATCCAAGAAATATTGCCCAGACTAAAGAAAACAAGCATGTTAAATCTCTGCCTGCTGACAAATTGTTCTTCAGAAAGGCTTCTCCTGTGAGTATGTACATTTCTCTGAATTCCCGACCACAGCGTGTTCTTTTCTTGGGGGGCGGTGCATGGGGGAAGAAGAGCGGCATCTCATTTTTGTTTTAATTAAATGTTAGTTTATCACCAAGAATAGATTCTCCTTCCTGTTATTGCCTCATTGCCCTTTTGTGATGAACTTATTTTACGTAGGCCCATTGACCACTTTTCTATTGATGTGCTATCTTACTTTTTCATGTTTGTTACCTAAATGAAGGCCCTTTATTTAGTTTATGATAAAAGCAATGTATGTTCACTATTTAAAAAGTGCAACAAATATACCACCTACCAGAAATGGGCATCTTTAATTCTGGGATATGGACCTTCCTACGGACTTATATACACACAGCACACACACACCCTATGTTTTCCTTTAGGAAAATAGAATTAAACCATATGCATTTGTTCTGCTTTGGTCACTTCATAATACACCACACCCAACTCTTCCACGACAGTACACAGATTTCTGCAACATTATTTTTGAATAGCACTCCATCATAAGTTTGTATATTTTACTTCCTCAATACCTTATTGCTAGAAATTCATCTTGCTTGCAAATTGGCATTATTAAACTCGGTACTGCTACAAACATGTTTGTGACTAAATCTTTGCATATGTCCTTAATGACTTCCTTAGAGTAAATTCTCAGAAGTGATCTATGGCGTATCAACAATTTATTTGCCTTAAGTAAATTGCCGATACATCTCTCTGATGTCTTACTTGCCTTTTCCTTTTGTTTATAATTAGTGGTTTTAGAAATATGCTTTAATTCCGACAAGCACATTTTTATCAGGTTTTTAATTTTTGTAGTTTATTTCTATTGTTTTTATATTCAAAAGTCACTATTCATCTTGTGTTCACTTTTACCTTCTGTGGGACATGTTCTGGTGGATGCCGCAGTATTCATTCCACCCAGGGATCAGTCTAAGCCCAACATGTAATTCTATTTCTCTTGCTACCAACCAATTCAGGATGAACTGGTTAATCCAAGTCTTGCCAAAATGTCCTAAGAATAAGGCAATGAGTGAGCTCTTAGGAAAACTTAATCCCAAGTGAGACAAAAGAAGTGATCATTTCATCTTCTTTTTATATTTATTTATTTATTTTTTTTTTGAGATGAGCCTCAAGCTGTTGCCCTGGGTAGAGTGCTGTGGCATCATAGCTCACAGCAATCTCCAACTCCTAGGCTTAAGCGATTCTGTTGCCTCAGCCTCCCAAGTAGCTGGGACTATAGGTGCCTGCCACAATACCCAGCTATTTTTTGGTTGTAGTTGTCATTGTTGTTTGGTAGGCCCAAGCTGGATTTGAACTTGCCAGGTCTGGTGTATGTGGCTGGCTCTTTAGGTGCTTGAGCTACAGGCGTCAAACCCTTTTTTTTTTTTTTTTTTTGAGACAGAGTATCGAGCTGTCACCCTGGATAGAGTGCCATGGTGTTACAGTTCACAGCAACCTCAAACTCTTGGGCTTAAGTGATTCTCTTGCCTCAGCCTCCCAAATAGCTGGGACCACAAAAACTTGCCACAATACCTGGCTATTTTTTGTTGTTGTTGTTGCAGTTGTCATTGTTGTTTAGCTGGCCTAGGCGGGTTTAAACCCACCAGCCTGGGTGTATGTGGCTGGTGCCCTACCCATTGAGCTATGGATGCTGCCAATTTCTTCTCTTCTCAAGTAAAAAGCAGTACTTTAGTTGTCTTTATTTGAGACAGTGATTACTCTTAGGAATGCTTTTGGTTGTAGGTAAGAGAAAATCCCACTAAAAGTATTTTAAACAAATAAGGGTATATATTTCTCATAACCAGTAGTCTAGAAACTACTGGGTATTAGTTTAATCACTCAACATTGTCACAGCAATATACCCTTGGCCTTTTCCTTGTAGCTAAAAGTGTCTGTTGCAGCCTTAGGCATCATATCCATAATTAAAGCTGGAGTAAGTAAAAGCAGCGGCCTCAGCCAAGTCTGACCCTTTTACCAGAGAGAGGAAAAGTCTTTCCACCAGCCCTTGATAGACGCCAGCCTCATTGGCTAGAACTGTCATGTGGCCTTTGCCAGCTGCAAGTAAAACTAGGATAGCAAGTATTAGATTTTTCTAACCTCCATAGGCAGCAACAAGGAAAGGACTGGGAATTAGGATTGTGTCAACCCAGGTGCAGTGTCTGCCTCAGCCAGTGTTTCTATCGTTTTAAGAGTATCTGAAATGGAAAATCTGATTTTTTTTTCTTTTTTACTTATGAATTTCTTGATCCATTTGAAATTTAGCTTTATTAGGTTATAGAATGATGGAACTTTCCTTCTAAGAGAGTATAGCAACTTGTCACTACCTTGAAATATAAGATACACAGTTACACAGCAAATCCTGCAAAACAATCTGAGTAGTCATATTCAGGAGTCTGTGGTGTAAAGCTGTTTGCCTGGCCCATCTGCTAGTTCAGGAGAACTTATGGAGATCTATGGCTGAATTTCATCATTACTAGGTAAGAGTACTGTGCTCCTGAGTCCTAAGTTGGAGGCTCCATTCCCTAACACTCAAGATAGCAAAGTCCTAGCATAGAGAAATTCTTGTGTTATATCTGCAGCCTCTATCTATAGACCAAGTCAGGTACCTTCCACATGAGTGAGACTCTTCAAAAGAGACATTGGGTTCGATGCACGGAAGATGACTCCAATAAATGAGATGATTACAAGGGAAAAACTTAGTTATGATTAATCAGACAACTCACCTCTATCAGTTACAGTATGTGCATATACGTAGGCGTTGCATATATATATTTTCATTCAGAAAAATTTGATGCAGGATATAATGAACCAAGTGTGGACTTTGAGCCAGAAGGCATTGAGTTAAGATCTGCAATGACCTTTCACCAGTTATCTGAGCTGGGCAAGTCAGAGTCTTAGTTTTCTCATCTGAACATTGTAATGATACCCACTTCACACCATGTTTGTAGGGATAAGATAAGATAAACTCAGGGAGGTTGACCCTGTCTACCTGGAGTGATAGAGTCGCCCAGCCCGTATACAGCACTTTTATTTTCTTGATAGCATATATTGATATTTTCTTGATTAATACTACTGCATATTTTCTTATTTATTTATGTGTGGCTTATTGGCTATCCCTGTTCCCCTCACTGGAATTTGAGCACCGAGGAAAGAGAGATGTTATCTGTCTTGTCCATCTGTGTATCTCCAGGACCTAGCACACAGCAGGTACTCATAAATGTGTTAAACATCTGTAGACTAAGTACAGAACCTAAAGTGGATTCTGACAGCTGGTGTTCAGTAAATGTTTGTTCCTTTCTATTCTTTCTCCTATATCTAGGCAACAGGCAGTTGTAGAATAAGCCCCATACTCAGCATTAAAAAACAAGATCCTCAAGCTGGGCGTGGTGGCTCACGCCTGTAATCCCAGCACTCTGGGAGGCTGAGGCAGAGGATTATCTGAGCTCACAGGTTGAAGACCAGCCTGAGCCAGAGCAAGAACCCCTCTCTAAAAATAGCTGGGTCTTACAGTGGGTGCCTGTAGTCCCAGCTACTTGGGAAGCTGAGGCAAGAGAATCACTTTCTACTGAGGGTGACAAAGTGAGATTCTGTCTACCAAAACAAAAAAAACAAGGTCCCCATTCCACCTTTCCTAGTGTGGAGCTGTGTGGCATTGGTGTAATGAGATGACAATTTCCAGCTCTCACAGTCTGCAGCTTTGCAACGCTGAATGAGATGCAACCTCTTTAGAGAAGACAGGCTGCCTGTTGTATTTTACTTCTGCTGAAGGAGAGAAAACACCTAGTTGATCTGCCTCCAGTAGGGTGACCTGATTTTAACATCGGTAAGGTGGGACAACATGGCTGGGGGGCGGGGCGGGGGCGGGGCGGGGGCAAGGCAGAGCCTGACAACAATGCAAACTTTGATAAGCGTTTCTCGATAATCACTTCTCAGCGATTATTTGTTATTATCACAGTTTGACATTATAAAATTAACAAAAATAATATAAAACTCATATTCTGGCGAAATAGCCACATGGCAGCCGAAAATTGTATATTCCCTTCTTGTTCTCCCGCCCTTAATGTATTCTTTCCAAAAATCCGGACTTTTTTAAAACACGCGGGACGCAGGGCAAATTGTTCAAAAGTGGGACTGTTCCGCCCAAAGCGAGACGTCTGGTCACCCTAGCCTCCAGGGAACCCGGCCTAGATGAACTGCTCCCAATAAAAGACTGTTAGAGCTAAAAGAGACCTCAGACATTTCCCAGCCAAAGCAGGTGGTCTCTGAGAGGTAAAATTGACCTATCCACAGCTGCTCAGCCAGTTACAGGCTAGCCAGGACTAAAACCAGCTTTCTTACCTCCCAATGTCTCTGTCCTATACTGTCTGTGTATCCAGAGTACTTCCTCACTTTCCTGGATATTATAATGCTCTCTACCTGTCCAATGGGTCTCAATCCATTTGAATGAATGCATATTACTTCTCTGTTTTGGGAGAAATTAGGTACTCCAATGTACTCAATTAAGGGAAGTTAGATGAATGGTATCATGTGACTATTACTATGGCTTTCTCACGATTAATTATTAACCAATCTTTTCAGCACATGTTGTCCCTCATCCCCTACTAGGTTTCCCCGGCTGTTTGTCCACCTCTGATTCTTGGGGTCTCCGTTGTCCTGCCTTTGGCTTCTGTACACTTATCTAGACTCAGTGGTCCTCAGACCTGAGTGGCCCTGGAGAAGTAGAATCTTTTCCTTACAATATCCTCTGTTTTGTACTTGGGTCTTAGGTCAAACCAGGTTACCTTGTACCTTTGTGTCATTCTAAATTTGTTGAACACAAGAAATCAATGCCGTGTGGTTACAGAACTAAATTTAGAGCCAAAATGATCAAGTTTCAATCTGTAGTTGCCATTCTCCAGATGCATGATCATAAATAAGTTACTGACCTCACAGATCCTTGGCTTGGTTATATTTACATGTTTTTTAAAAAGAGAATAATAACCCACTTTGCAGGGCTGCACAAAAGACCAACTGAGCAGTATTGTCAATAGTTATTGAAAAGAAAATCTCAGTGTTTGGCATATAGTAAGCTCTTAACAAACATTTGTTAAGAATTAGATGTACTTAATCGTGTAGGCTTGCACCCACCAGTTAGTGTTCCCTGGGTTCATCTGTGAACTAATGGAATAAGTCCAGTGAAAGTAATAACGAAGATTCTCTCCTTGACCAGTCTCTAGCCAGGCTCTTCCCAGCCCTCTCACTCAGTCTTAACCTCAGCCCATAAAGACTTGAACAAACACTAACATGGTTTCTAACAGCACAAGGGCACATTTCTAGGGTGACCCTAGCCCCAACTTAATGTACCTAGAAAACTCAAGGCTGACAAAAGAATTTACTGTTTGCTCCAGCCAGCACCTGAAGATAAAGACCCAACATCTTCGTCTCAGTCTCATGGACCTGGCCCTCCCCTCTTCCTGATTTTTGTGATTTCCCATTTCTCTGACTCATCTCAAGTCCCTGTTTTTCTGCCCCCCTCCTTCTTCAATCTCCCTTCAAAATGCCCTGTCCTCAGCAGGGATTAGAATAAAGCTTAGCTCTTTCTCAGATTGTCAATAGTTGTTGAAAAGAAAATTTGTTTTTACTGCTATAGCTAATGTCTAGCTGACCCAAGGATACTCAGGTGGTGAGGCAGCCCTTCCAGGCTGTCATTTAGGGCTCTAGTCTGGTAACAACTCTGCATCTTCAACACCTAAAACTTGGAGAAGTGAGACTGGGTGGGGTGGGGGCTTATGGACCAGAACTGGAACTGGTTCCCATCACAGTCACCCACATTCCTTTTGCCAGAACTCAGTGTTATACTGTGTGCCCAGAGAAAGAGGGAAGGGACTTGACACCCAGCTCACAGTCTATGACACACTCCAATCCACTCCACTGCACACTCACATAACTCTCTTCTTTCATTTTCCTTCTTGAGACAACATCATATTTTGTCACCCAAGCTAAAGTGCAATAGTCCAGTGATAGCTTACTGCAGCCTGGAAATCCTGGACTCGAGCAATTTTCTTATTTCAGCACCCTGAAAAGCTGGAGCTACAGGCAGCTACTGCATGCTCAGCTAGTATTTATTTATTTATTTATGTATAGAGATAGCGTCTCATCATGTTGCCTAGGCTGGCCTTAAATTCCTGGTCTCATGTGATCTTCTGGCTTCAGTCTCCTAAGGTGGTAGGATTCTTCAAATACTGTCTAACACCAAGGATTCCTAAAGTTTTTTTCTAACATTTTCTTTTCTTTGTTTATTTTCCTTTTTTTTTTTTTTTTTTTTTGAGACAGAGTCTTACTCCGTGTGCCCTAGGTAGAGTACCATGGTGTCTCACAGCAATGTCAAACTCTTGAATTCAAGAAATCTCTCAGATCAGGCACAGTGGCTCATGCCTATAATCCTAGCACTCTGGGAGGCTGAGGCATGTAGATAGCTTGAGCTCACGAGTTTGAGACCAGCCTGAGCAAAAGCAAGACCCCGTCTCTACTAAAAACAGAAAAACTGAAGCAAGAGGATTGCTTAAGCCTAAGAGTTGGAGGTTATTGGGAGCTATGACACCATGGCACTCTACCCAGGGCAACAGCTTGAGACTTAGTCTCAAAAAAAGGGAAAGAAAGCCTCTCATCTCAGCCTACTGACTAGATGGGACTAGAGTCACCCACCACAATTTTTTTCTATTTTTAGTAGAGATGGGGTCTCTCTAGCTTTGCTCAGGTTGGCCTCAAACTCCTGAACTCAGATAATCCACCTTCCTCAGACTCCCAGAGTGCTAGGATGACAACCATGAGCCATAGTAGCCTTCTAACACTTTCAATGTTGTAGCTCAATATCTTCAAATAGTCCAAAGCAAATTGTCTGTTTTGTTCTTGGAAGCAAGAATGGAGAAACCAGTCATGGAGTATGTATTATGGCGTCAGTATATCAGTTGGCTTTTGCTGCAGTAACAAATAGCCCCCAAATTTCAGCAGTTGGCAAGTTACTTTCTTGCTTACAGATATGCTGGTGTATTTTTTTTTTTTTTGGTCGGGGTTGGGTTTGAACCCACCACCTCCGGCATACGTGGCCAGTACCCTACTCCTTTGAGCCACAGGTGCTGCTGAGATGTGCTATTTAATTGTGTTGGTGCTCAAGCTGGTTCAGTAGATCTGCTCATTAGCAGATCTCAGCAGATGGATGAGACCATGTGTGGGTGGTATTTTCATAGCAGAATTCATGATCAGGGAAGATATTTCCAAACCCTACACATAGATTTAATGATTCTATCGAAATTTGATATCTTTTGCACCTACTCAGTCCGTTGGTCAAAGTAATAATCATAGTGAAGCCCAAAGTCAATAAGCACAGGAGTATGTTCAGGGCAAAAATGGGAAGAAAATGAATAACGATGAGCAAAACAATATAATCTATAAATCTAGCTTAAATAGACACTACACCAAAGAAAGAACAAATGTTATTTTATAAATTCCAATTTGGGGATGGCACCTGTAGCTCACTGAGTAGGATGCTGGACCTATACACTGAGGGTGGGGGGTTCAAATCCAGCCCCTGGCCAAACTACAACAAAAATAGCCGGGCGTTGTGGTGGGCGCCTGTAGCCCTAGCTACTCTGGAGGCTGAGGAAAGAGAATCGCCTAAGCCCAAGAGCTGGAGGTTGCTGTGAGCTGTGACACCACAGCACTCTACCATGGGCAACAAAGTGAGACTCTGTCTCTAAAAATAAATAAATAAATTCCAATTTTGTTTTATTTTAATTTTTTATTGATATGTAATATTTGTACATATTTATGGGTATGTGATACTTTGATACATGTGTACAATGTACAATGATCAAATTAAGGTATTTAAGATATTTGTTATCTCCAACATTTATCATATCTTTGTGTTGGTAACATTTCAAATCTTTTAGCTATTTTGAAATATATAGTACATTGTTAACTATAATCACTTTACTATGCTATGAAACACTAGAACTTATTCTTTCTATCTAACTTTATGTTTGTAGCTGCTAACCAACCTCTCTTCACCCCGCTCCCCCTTTCCAACCTCTGGTAAATATCATTCTATAATCTGTCTCCATGATCAACTTTTTTAGCTCCTTCACATGAGTTTTTCTGTGATAGTTGGCTTTCTGTGCTTAACTTATCCCTTTCCTCCTCTTTCTTCCTCCTCCTTCTCTTCTTCTTTAAATAGAGACAGAGTCATAGCTCAATGTAACCCCAAATTTTGAGGCCCAAACAACTCTCTCACCTCAGCCTCCAAAGTAGCCGAGACTATAGGTGTATACTATCACATTTGGCTTTTTTTCTTCCATTTTCTTGGAAATGGGGGTCTCACTATGTTGCCCAGGCTGGTCTCAAACTTCTGGACTCAAGAGACTCTCCCACCTCACCTCCTAAATAGTTGGGACTACAGGTGCAATCCACCATGCCCTGCTTGTACCTGGCATATTTCACTTAACATTATGACCTCCAATTCTATCCATGGTGCTGCAAACAAAAGGATTTCTTTTTCTTTTTTTGGCAGTTTTTGGCTGGGGCTGGGTTTGAACCCGCCACCTCCAGCATATGGGGCCAGTGCCCTACTCCTTTGAGCCACAGGTGCCGCCTAGGATTCCATTCTTTTTAATGGCAGAATACTAATTCATTGTGTATGTGTAACACATTTTCTTTTTTTTTTTAAGCTTACAATAAAGCTTGTTTTATGAAATAGACAAATGTTACATTATAAGTAAAAGTTCTTAATAATCCTATATCTCAGAGATTACTTCCAATTCCTTCAGATTTTTTCTCTTTCTTTTTTTTCTTTTTTACATAGACATGTGTTTATTTGGTTGTAACACATTTTCTTCATCCATCTGCTGATGGAACAGGCTGATTCCATATCTAGCCTATTATAAATTGTGCTGCAGTAAACATAAGAGGGCAGGTATCTTTTTGGTATCCTGATTTCCTTTCCTTTTGCATATATAAGAAAAGAGGTTAAAACTTGCCCAAGTTCTCAATGGTGAGCAAAGCATAACTCAAACTCAGATCTGTTTGATCACAAAGCATATGTTTATTTTCCTTAAGCCTCTTGAGCCACGTCATAAGATTTGCTCACAATGGGGATTTTTTCTTTCTTTGTGAGTTTTGTTCTTTTCCAGAAGTCAGAGTAAATATGTGTCTGGAATCATTACGTTCTCACTCCCATTGCGTCTACCATCTCCACGTGCCTGAAGCTCTTGATTCCTCAATGAACACATCAAGCTGCCATCGTATGTTTAAAGTGACTGCCTCCTACTCAAGGCCAATGAAACATCTTCAAGCAGGCTTTGGGCCTTTACCTTGCGCTTGTGCCTTGGATCAGTGGCTCTCAACCTTCCTAATGCCAGGACCCTTTAATAGAGTTCCTCATGTTGTGGTGACCCCCCAACCATAAAATTATTTTTGTTGCTACCTCATAACTATAATTTTGCTACTGTTATGAATCATAATATAAATATCTGATATGCAGGATGTATTTAGGTGACCCCTGGGAAAGGGTCCTTCGACCCCCAAAAGGGTCCTGACCACAGGTTGAGAACCTCTGCCTTGGATAGTTTTTCAGTATAGCAGCTCCCAGATTGCATTAGGCTTGTCTATAGAATTTTATGCTTCCATTTATAACAATGGTTGTCCTCAACCAGTTTTAAAAAAAAATCTGTTTGAAGGAGTGGTCATGCAACCCTTCAAAAAAATAATGAAGACCGTGAGTCCTTTGCTTCAGAAAAACAATTCCAGCAGGTACTCACAAATTTAGTGGTTTATGGATTCTTGATTAACATTATCTGGCATAGCTGTGGGCTGCCAGAGTACAGGAGCCATGTCTTAGCATCTTGGTATCCCCAGCAGCCAGCACAGAGCTTAGAACCCAAAGTAGTTCCTTAATATATGATGGTTGAATAAAAGAATAAACTAGGGATACACTATAGCCAACTGCCATTGAGCTCATTATGTCCAGACACTGGTTTAAATGCTTTCTGTGGGTCACCACATGGAAGTTTGACCACAACAGCCTATCAGGTAAACATTGTTATCAAGCCTACTTTATGGAAGAGGAGATGTAGGTACCAAAAGTGTCCATGGTTTGTTCAAGATCAATCACGATTTTCAGAGTCCATAATTATAACCTCTCCATAATAAAGAAAATAAAGCAAAACACTTTTAAAGGTTTTTTTTTTCTTTCTGTAGTTTAGATTCAGCTGATAACTTTCGAGAGCCTCCTAGGTAGCAGGCATTGTGCTAAGTGTTGTCAGCTGTAACTAGGGAACCACAATGCATCTTCTGCCTTTCCAGTAAGTCAAACCAGATAGAACATCTCCGAAGCTCTTGTTCCATTGTGAGGTCCAGATTGAGTAATTCTTGGTTTAGAACCAGAAGCACAGGTTCTCTCAAATAGGAGCACGTCCTTATAAATGGCCAAGATTAATGAACTTGGTCTATTACCTTTTTTAATGCGCCTGACATCTATCCTAAATATCACAAGCTGGTTGGACTGGCCCATCAAATATAAAGTCTTGTTGTTTTGATCAGTTCTTAGTTTATCTAAGGCAAACAGAGCCATGCACATATCTGTCATCAGCGACACACAAAGAGGCTGTTTGCTTTTAAATTGTCATCACTGAATTTCTTGGCTTCTGGGAAAATTACATATATTAAAGACAGCAGTGGTGGTCTGAGTGCTAGGAAAGAGGACATCTGGTTTCTGCTACTCCTATGTTATTAATTTAAATATTTGTCAAACAGAGCCTCAGTTTCTCACCTGTAAAGTGGGAGAACTGCACAGAGTGATCCCTGAGGATCTTTAAAGGTCTAATTGTGTGTCTGTGTATCTGTTGAGCACTGAGCTCCATCAGTGTGTCAGAAGCTGCAAGGAAAGAGGTGAGAAACTGACTTTTCATTCTTTCTTTGAGTTCATTCAACAAATAACATATTAAGCAACTACTATACAGGGTGGCTAAATTTCGTGTGCAATTTATATTTATGGCCACCCTGTATATCAGGCATAGTTCTCTGCCCTGAGGATGAAGCAGTGAATAAAACAGACCAACATTCCTGCCTTTAAAAAGCTTACACATTCTGTGGGGGAAGGCAGACAAAAAAGTAAATAAGAAGACAGTTATATCATATATCAGAAGGTGATCAATACTACAGAGAAAGTGCAGAGTAAGGGGTTATTAAGGGGTAAGTCATGTGTTCAAAATTCATACAAAGAAATTCCAATCTCCAGTCCCCTAGAATATGATCTTATGTGGAAATGGGGTCACTGCAGGTGAAATTAGTTAAGATGAAGGTGTACTGGAGTAGAATACATCCTAATCCAATGGTTCTCAACCTTCCTAATGCTGCGGCCCTTTAATACAGTTCCTGTGGGTTGCGACCCACAGGTTGAGAACTGCTGCCCTAATCCAGTATAAATGGTATCCTTTAAAGGGGGGAAATTTGGCTCCAGACACAGGGTGAAGGCCTTGTAAACACGAAGACAGAGGTAGGGCTGATGCATCTGAGAGCCAAGGAAAGCCGAAGACTGTCAGTAAACACCAAAAGCTAAGAAAAAATGTGACATGAGGCTCGGCGCCTATAGCTCAACCGGCTAAGGTGCCAGCCACGTACACCTAAGGTGGCGGGTTCGAATTCCCAGCCCGGAACTGCCAAACAACAATGACGGCTGCAACTAAAAAATAGCCGGGCGTTGTGGCGGGAGCCTGTGGTCCCAACTACTTGGGAGGCAGAGGCAGGAGACTTGCTTGAGCCCAGGAGTTAGTGCTGTGATGCTATGGCACTCTACCCAGGGGGGACAGCTTGAGGCTCTGTCTCAAAAAAAAAAAAAAAAAGTGACATGGATTCTCTTTCAGAGCCTTCAAGAGATTGTGGCCCTGATGACAACTTGATCTTTGATCTTGGACTCCTCCAGAACTGTGATAGAATCAATATGTGTTGGCTAAGCCACGGGGTTTGTGGTACATTGTTGCAGCAGTCCTGGCAAACTCAGATAGGAATCTTGCAAATTTAAATAGGGAATTTTGGAGGGAGAGCTTACAGAGAAGCTCCCATCATTTAATGTCTCAAAGGAGGTGAGGCAGTGAGTCACGTAAATGCGGGGTAGGAAGGTTTCACAAGGAAGGAAGAGCAAGTGCAAAAGCCCCACGGTGGGAGGAGCAGCAAGGATGCCCGGTGGGAGTGGTGCAGAACAGTCCAGTGAGAGAGGAGCAGAGGCTGACCCTGGGTAGTGATGTACACAGGTGTAGGGCCTGGAAGGTGATGTTAAGCAAGCTGCCAGACTGCATCATATAAGATGCAGGCCATCAAATAGTTTGGAGTAAGGAACAATTGCTATGGCTTAGGTTTTTTTTTTTTTTTTTTTTTTTTTTTTT
>NW_003852399.1:3338621-3345737 GCF_000181295.1 Otolemur garnettii
CCTCCCAAGTAGCTGGGACCACAGACACCCGCCACAATGCCCGGCTATTTTTTGGTTGCAGCCGTCATTGTTGTTTGGCGGGTCCGGGCTGGGGATTCAAACCCACCACCTTAGGTGTACGTGGCTGGTGCCTTAGCAGGTTGAGCTATAGGCGCTGGGCCATGGCTTAGGTTTTAAAAGGGCACTGCTGGCTGCTAAGTAAAGGGGGCTATTGGAGGTCAAAGGTGAAAGCAATAATGCAGGAATCTTAGCTTGGACCAAGGAGCATTCAGGTGGAGTTGGTAAGAAGTGGTCGGGTTATGGAGAACATATATGCACATATACATATATTTGTAATACATTTTTATGTATGCATACTATGTGTATGTATATATATGTATAACTTTAATTATTATAAGTGATTCATAAAACATTCTCTTAAAAAAAAAGAATCTTCTCAATTCATGTACAACTTTACTGACAAACCTTCCCCAACATAATCATATTACGTTTGAGGCTCCAGGGAAACAGACTTTAAGATGCAGTGGTGCACACAGAAGGTTTATAGGGCAGTGTCATGGGAATACCATGGCCACAGAGGCTCTTAGCTAACCCAGCCTGGAGCACTGCACCTGACATGGTCCTTCAGAGAGGTTCACAACTGAGGATGTCAACTGCCCCAAGCAGGGGGCATAATCTTGGGAGAGCTGGCTCAGAGAGAAAGTTAGCAAATAGCGCTCCAGCAGCTGGGGTAAGGGATGTCTTGGTCATGGAAAACACAGGAGCAGTGCACCACAGCAACCCTACTGATCCCTGACTCCCCCAAAGGCAGCCTCTGTGACCTCTTTGAATAGTATGTTTCTTATCATTTTTAATATAACATGCATCCATATGCACGTATAACACAGTAACACATGTTTATATTATACCCACGCATACACACACATATTCAGGAAAATATATAGCCCAGCTCCATGTGTGTGTTTTTCTTATATTGTTATACTGCTATTTTCACTCATCGGCTGGCAACTTATCTATTTGCCCTAAAAAACACTCACATACATATCTAGGTATATATATGTACTCTCTAGGTATATATATGTACTCTCAACAATAAATATGTCTTAGACACAT
This sequence comes from Otolemur garnettii, assembly GCF_000181295.1. Taxonomy (NCBI): domain Eukaryota; kingdom Metazoa; phylum Chordata; class Mammalia; order Primates; family Galagidae; genus Otolemur; species Otolemur garnettii. The sequence continues at coordinate 3,339,735 of NW_003852399.1, forward strand.
AGATCTATCTCATTCTTCCCTCTCCCAGTTCCTTTCCCATCTCCATGCAAATGAACACAGTCCTATGCAGTATGCTGAACTCCATGAAATTGAAGTTTTGGAATGTTAGAAATAGTGGCCATTTCAGAAGGTTTAACCCAAAATCTCCTCCAGGAGTTAGCTACAGACCCTGAAGAAATTGCTAGAGGTGGAGTCTTCACCATCCCAGTGGAATGGGAGCTTAAAATACAAAGCACAGTTTAAGAAAATGAAGAAGGTTGTACGTATGTTATTTCTTGCAGGCTAGACGGCTATTGGACTGAGATTTACGTCTGCATCAGGCAGAGTCTCTTCCTGGCTAGAGATGGACAGGGCCACTGCACCAAAGACACCAATCTAAGAATTAGAGTCAACGAGTCATGAGAACTGAAGTTCCAGAAGGAGGGAGACTCTCAGCAGTCACTATTGATTCAAAGTATTTCCCTCCTGTGGGTGAATTCAGGCTTGTCACCAGAAAGAAGGCTGTATCTTTCTCTCTGTGAACGTTGCACTATGTTCTCCGTCATCTAGTCAGTCGTGATCATCTAATGCTGCCTAGGGATAAAGAGTTAACCTGCCTCTGACTTTTTTTATTATGTATGATGCTGCAATGAACATCTTTGTGCATTTTTGAGACAGTCTTACTCTGTTTTCCTGGGTAGAGTACCCTGGTGTTATCATAGCTCACGGCACCCTCAAACTCTTGGGTTTGAGCAATCCTCTTGTCTCAGCCTTCCGAACAGCTAGAACTACAGGTGATGGCTACCAATGCTGGGCTAACTTTTCTGATTTTAGTAGAGATGGGGTCTTGCTTTTGCTGAGGCAGCTCTCAAACTCTGAAGCTCAAGCAATCCTACTGCCTCAGCCTCCCAGAGTACTAGGATTACGGGTGTGAGCCACTGAGCCCAGCCTTTTAAATTTAATTGAAGTGTATTTACCTTTACTTTATTTTCTCATTATTTTAAACAAATAGATCTATCATGTAGATTCAACAATTATTAACATTTTTCCATATTCCCTTATTTTGGTGGCTGAGCCATTTATAATTAGATTAGAAATTTAACTTGTCTTTTACCCCAAATATCAGTATGTATCTTTTACCCCAAAGATCAGTATGTATCTCCCCAAACAAGAACATTTCCTTAATACCACAATGCAATGTCCACTTAAAAAAAAATAAACAATAATAGCATAATCAAATTTCCCAAGTGTCCCTTCAATATCTTTCATAGTTGTGTTTTCTTAAAAGCACAACAGATTTAGGACAAGGTCATGCGTCTCTCTTTTTTTCTTTCTTTCTTAGAGACAGAGTCTCATTTTGTCGCCCTTGGTAGAGTGTTGGGACGTCACAGCTCACAGCCACCTCCAGCTCTTAGGCTTAGGCAATTCTCTTGCCTCAGCCTCCAGAGAAGCTGGGACTACAGGTGCCTGCCACAGTGCCCGGCTATTTTCTTGTTGTAGTTTGGCTGGGGCCGGGTTTGAACCTGCCACCCTCGGTATATGGGGCCAGTGCCCTACTCACTCAGACATAGGTGCTGCCCCATGAGTCTCTTTTAATCTGTGAACGTTACCCTACCCTACCTTTCCTTCATGACTTTGACTTTTTGAAGAAATCAAGCCTATTATTTTATAGGCTGCCCTACATTTCAGGTTTGCCTTCTTTATATATACATACATAAACGTATATGTGTGTGTGTGTATATATATATATATATATATATATATATTTCTTCTCTACAGCAAAAGCTCTACTAGGTCAGCTTCTAAATTGAGTCTTTAGAAATCAACTCAGTACTTGTCAAATCATGTGTCAGCCGGCTAGATTCACAGAACTACTGACCTGAATTTTAGTCCAGTGGTTCTCTACTGGGGGCAATTTTGTCTGCCCAGGGAGCAGTTGGCAATAGAGACATTTTTGTTTGTCACTAATGAGGAGGGTGAGGCTACTGGTATTTGGTGAGCAGAAGCCAGGAATCTTCTAACCATTCCATAATGCACAGGAAAGCCCCCCAGGACAAAGAATTGTCTGGTCCAAAATGGCAATAGTGCTGAGGTTGCGGAAACCCTAATATAGGACTCTGATATCAGCTTGCTCTATGACCTTGGGCAAGTGCCATCCTAAGTCTGGGCCTTTTTTGATGGTTCTTTGTAGCCCCAGCCCAGTTGGACAGGGTGAAGTTCTGCTTCTCTACTGGCATCGCTGCACTGGGAATTGAGTGACTCCAGAATACTCCATGCCAAACACCCTGTGAGATAGACAGTAGGTCAAGTTCACATCCTGCCTTATCACAAACATCCTCTTTCACACTTCATGGACAAACTATGTTGGGGTCAAGCTATACAGGCTAGTTGGATAGACCCAGCCATGAAACAAATGTGATGTGGTTAAACAATGCTATGTAATGTTGCCTGCCTCTCGTGGTTCTCATGATTGACTGACTGTGTGGGTTGTGAACTGGTGAAAGAGAAGAGTGATTGGGAAAGCAAAATGTCAGGACAGACACACTCCACATTATTACTAAGTGTAAGAACAGGTGATCAGATAACTGCAAAGTAGGTCATTGGAAAATCACTCTGGAAACCTGTCAAAGGCCTCCACTGAGACTCTGACTACCTTTGGTTCCATGTTCACGCATAAACCAATTACTACAAGTGGAGTTTGTGTTATGTGCCATGTACTCTACCAGGCATCTAAACACATATTATTCACTTAGTTGTACATCTCTACAACTCTGTGGCACATTGCACTTTCCAGAAATAGTCCCAACAAGGGCTCTCATCTCATCAGTTCTTTCTATAATGCTGGTTGATATTCCTTCCAGCAAGAGGTGGGCTCTAAGTTTTCCTTGTTTGTATCTAGGTGGGCTTGTGACTATAATGGATGTGACACTATGTGACATCTGGGGTTAGATCATGAAAATACCTCACAACTTCTCTCTGGAACTCTTGAGATACTCACTCTTAAAACCCAGCTGTGAGGAACCCCAAGTAATTCATGGTAAATCCATGTGGAGGAGAACCACAGCTTCCAGCACACCATCCCCAATAAGTCCCCAGCTGGCAGCTAACACCAACCTACCCAGCAGCCATGTGAATGTGCTGTCTTGAAAGTGGATTCCTCAAGCCACCTCCACACACACTCTTGTCTCAAGAATTGGAGGCCAGTGTGGAGTCAGTAGTTTGCTGAAAATGATGGGAATTAACATCTAGCCATTCCTAACAGCAGGAAGTAGGGAAACATCTTCTTAAATCATACACAGTTCAAATTATTCTTCTTCTGAAGTTTCCTCCATACAGATGATATGTAACAGACACAGTGCCTGCCTGCACGGTTGTTCATTGACTCTCTAGGATTGAACAGGTAGAAGAAGAGGGGATTTTTTTTTTTTTGACAAAGCTTTATTTTTTTAAACAGTTACAAATAAAAGAGCTTGAACCTTCCTATCACCTGTAAGCCCCCACTTTGAGATGTCCTGCCTTTTTTGACTTAGAGGTTTATATACAATTTCTGTCTCCATAAAAACAATGGTAACCCTGCCACAAAGACTCATTTTAGGACAAAAGAGGGGATTTTTATTTTTATTTATTTATTTGTTTTTTGCAGTTTTGGGGGGGGCAGGGCTAGGTTTGAACCCACCACGTGCGGTATATGGGGTCAGCACCTCCTTTGAGCCACAGGTGCCACCCAAAAGAGGGGATTTTTAACTGTCAGCAAAGTAGGCAGTTGAGTCTAGACTAATTCCTAAGCCATGGGGAAGTTTCAAGTGTGCTTTTTTACCCCCAAGGAAAAGAAAATAAATATCCATTTTTCTCTCTCATCCCTTTTTTACTCTCTTTGAGAAGCAGTGTAATTTTATGGGAAGTGTATGGGTTTTATAGTTACAGATCCCTGGGTTATAATCTCTATCTATCTATCTATCTATCAATCAATCATCTATCTACCTATCTACCTACCTATCTATATCTATCTATCTCTAGAAAGAGATTTATTCTAAGGAATCGTCTCACATGATAATGGAGGCTGAGAAATCCCACAGTCTGCTATCTGCAAGAGAGACAGGAAAGCTGGCAGTGTAGTTTAAGGGCCAAAGAGCCTGCGAGTCTATGGTATAAACTCCAGGCAGATTGAAGGCCTGAGAATCAGGAGGACTGAGGGAGAAGCTCCAAGTTCCAGCTCAAGCAGCCAGGAAGCAAAGGGGCAAATCAATGTTTCTCTGCCTTTGTGTCCTGTTCCGGCCCTCGGTGGGTTCTATGATGTTCACCACCTGGGGGAGAGTGATCTTTACTCAGCCTGCCAATTCAAATGCTAATCCCTCACTGACACCATGTTTAGCCAGCAATCTGGACATCCTGTGGCTTGGTCAAGCTGACACAGAAAATTAACTATCACAGTGCCCACCTCTCAGGTTTTCGTGCAGAGATCATGAGCTCACATATGTGAGAGATCCAAGCATGTGGCAGGAAAATGCCTAGTAGATAAGATTTCCTTTCCTTTTTCTTTCTATTCCTATAGAAAATCCTTTAAGTCAAGTTTTAGTCTATGGAAAAGATCCTTTCCAAGGCCTCTTGGACCCCTAGGTTTTTCTAGCCTTTACAAACACAAAGTAAAGAAAGTAATTAACATTCCTATGAGTATACATGCAAGTATCACAAGAGGGTGTGGGTGCACACACGCACCCTCATATGCACCCACACCCACTCACGTCACCAGTACGATCACCACTAGCCAGAATTGTTCTCAATCAACTGTCCAAGTACAGGTGTCCTTTAGATGTTTCTGACCAAATGACTTAGTAATCACAACTGGAAGTAAAACGTAAGTCCTAATTAAAGTCATCCCTTAAGATAGCCCATAAATTACAGGTTTTACCAAAGACGGAATCAGAGAGCATTTATCTGCAGCTCACACTGTGGGCTGGTAACAAATTGTTATGTTCACCAGGCACCGAGTAGAGGAAGACTTGACTAGACTCTGAATGAGAGTCATTAGCAGAAACCTGGTACACTCTCTGCCTTCCACCCTCCGCTCGCAGGCTTTGATCCAGAACTCCACATACTGTGACTTTGTCTGGGGCTTGCTGAGAGTTTTAACAAGCTTTCACCAAGCAATGCTCTGTAGACCCTGTGCCCGAAGAAACTTGCCCTACAGTATTTCTTAATATTAGCTTCAAATTTAGAAGAACACACTTTAGATGGGCTCTGTTCTCTTCTGGGGAGCCGGCTTAAGCTGTTGGAAAATATGGCATGGTTGCTGGCGGTCACATTGGGTACCTCGCAGGGCCAATGTGTGGATTAAGGGAGACAGCTGTGCCTGACAACTGTAACTCACGAGGTTTTGCATCGGAGGGAAGGCTCTACAGGTGGGTGACCTGTACAGTTGCACAAGGCAGCCCACTTAGAAGAACCTGCATTTTGTTTTGTTTTGTTTTTGAGACAGAGCCTCACTTTGTCACCCTCAGCAGAGTGCTGTGACATCATAGCTCACAGCAACCTCAAACTCTTGAGTTCAAATGATTCTTTTGTCTCAACCTTCTGAGTAGCTGGGACTACAGGCACCTGCCACCATGCCAAGTTACTTTTTTAGAGACTACGTCTTGTTCAGGCTGGTCTCCAACTCCTGAGTTCAAGCAATCCTCCTGTCTCAGCCTCCCAGAGTGCTGGGATTACAGGCGTCAGCCACTGTGCCCCACTGTGCGTTTGGTTTAATGCTCTGTGGGAGCTGTCTTAAAATTCTGAATGGTATTTGAACAAGGGGCCCTGCGTTTTCATTTTGAGCTTGGCCCTATTGTAGCCACCCTTGTTGACCCCTCTGGGCCTTTGTATATACTATTCCCTGTTTGGAATGTTCTTCCCACCTCACATGCCTAGGAATCCCTAGTTTTTCTTTTCTTCTTTTCTCCTTCCCTCTTTCCCTCTCTCCCTCCCTCCCTCCTTCCCTCCCTCCCTACCTTCATTCCTTCCTTCCCTCCCTCCTTTCCTTTCCTT
>NW_003852399.1:3345792-3356108 GCF_000181295.1 Otolemur garnettii
CTTCCTTCCTTCCTTCCTTCCTTCCTTCCTTCCTTCCTTCCTTCCTTCCTTCCTCCTTTTCTCCCTTCCTTCCTTTCTCTTTTCTTCCTTCTTTTCTAGTTTCCTTCCTTCTCCAAGCCGTTGTTGAGTAATTACTTGGAGCTTCACCCTATGCCAGGGGCCAGGGGTTCTGTAGTTGATAAGACCGAAGCAGTTCTTGTCCTTAGGGAGTTTATAATCTGGTAAGGAAGTAGACAAACAAAATCATAAGAGAAAAAAAACATTTCAAATTATAGGCATTGCTATGAAGAGAACATGCAGAGTACTGGAAAAAAGAATCACAACCAACATGAGGGTGGGATGGGTGGGGTCCACTTTGAGAAGGGTGCTTAGTGGTTTCAGACCAAAGCTCCACCACAGTCTTACTCTCAGAAGACCTCATCCTTCTTGTCCCTTGTTCCTCAAGCATTTCTCTATTAATGTGCTGACTATGCTTAGAGGCAATTCGGATGAAGGTTAGGGTTAGGGTTAGGGTTATCAGTGTACAGTTCATCACCCCTACTGCAGCATGAGTCATGAGTGACTTACAAAATGAGACTATATCTTCAGCACTTTTGTCTCTCCAGACTGTACAGATGCTTAATACTGAACAATGCCATAGTGTTTTGTTACTCTACCAGTGCTTCTCACAAAAGGTGTTTCCATTTTGCTTCCCAAGGGACATTTGTTGATGTCTGGAGGTGTCTTTCATCATCATGATCTGAGGGTAAGGGGCGAAGGGGTACTGGCATCTAATGGGCAGGGGCCAGAGATATGCTGAAACATCCTTCAACATGTAGAAATGCCCAACAAGAAAGAATTCTTTGGCCAAAAAGGTCAGCAGTGCTGAGACTAAAGAACCCTGCTCAACACCTAGACCCTACACAAAATTACATATACGGATAATGTTTCAAAACATTAACAGATGGATTAATGTTTTAAAATCCATCTCCTGTCTTCCAGCTGGAAGTTGGAAGGTTACAGTATAGAGGTCCTTCTTTAGGAAGCCTTTCAGAGGCAGCCCCACGGTCTCTGGTGACACATTGCACAAACTGCTGCGCTCTCTTTCCCATTGTGTTTTATGAGCTCATGTGTGTCCCTCCCTTTTTCCCAGCTTCCTTCTGACCCATGTTTGTCCTGACGCAGCTGCAATCCGTTTCCTCAGCAAGAGATATTTCTGAGCTCACCAGCGTGTGTTACATGCCTCCCAGGAACAAGATTGAGCAAGTTCAAGAGCAAATAGCTTCTCAAGGGATTTTGGGTTGAGGAAGGAAGGAACTAAAATCTGGTAAGAGCTCTTAGTAAGGACCAAGCACTTTTCCCAGTATAATCCTCAACACTAAATTTCAAGGGAAATACTATTAGCTCCTTACTCTTACTTCTAGACAAGAAGAAACTGAGACATAATGATTCTTACAAGTTCACACAGCTACTAAGTGGTTAGACTGAGACTGAAAGCTTGATATTTTCTTATGCTAATTGCTTGAGCTTGTTCTGTCACTGACATTCACAAGTTATGCTGCTTACATTTTAGTTTTCTTCCTTCATTTCAAAATGGGTGTAAGTTTCCTTGTCGCTACATGTTATAACAACTGAAAGAATAAATAAAGAAATCAGGATAATAAAAAATAAGAAAGAGAGAGTGGTGCCTGTGGCTCAGTGGGTAGGGTGCTGGCCCCACATGAGGAGGGTGGCAGGTTTGAACCCAGCCCCAACCGAACTACAACAACAACAACAACAACAACAACAACAACAAATAGCCAGGTGATGTGGTGGGCCCATGTAGTCCCAGTTACTTGGGAGGCTGAGGCAAGAGAATCTCCTAAGCCTGGGATGAGACTTGGAGGTTGTTATGAGCTATGATGACACGGAACTCTACTGAGAGCGATAAAGTGAGACTGTTTCTAAAAAAAAAAAAAAGAAGAAGAAAGAAAGAAAGAGAAAAATAATGATAGGAAAGATAAAATGAAGCTAAAGACAAATTTAATCCTAAAAATAACTGCCCAGAAGTGTTATATGTTTGCTGTATAGGAATTTGACTCAGAGCTTCCTATTAGCCAAGGAAAAGACTGAAATATCATCAGTTATTTGCTACTAATGCCCCCAGACCTTAAAATAAAATAAATATGTTAAAGGTGATATTATAAGTTGGGTGTGGTGGATCACACCTCTAATCTTTTTTTTTTTTTTTTTTTTGTAGAGACAGAATCTCACTTTTTCACCCTCTGTAGAGTGCAGGGGAGGCACAGCTCACAGCAACCTCCAACTCCTGGGCTCAAGCGATTCTTCTGCCTCAGCGTCCCAAGTAGACACCTCTAATCTTAGCATTCTGGGAGGCCAAGGCGGGTGGATTGCCTGTGCTCATGGGTTTCAGACCAGCCTGAGCCCCAGAGAAAGACCTGGTCTCTAAAAATAGCCAGGCATTGTGGTGGGCACCTGTAGTCTCAGCTACTCTGGAGGCTGAGGCAAGAGAATCACTTGAGCCCAAGAGTTTGAGGTTGCTGTGAGCTATGATAGCATAGCACTCTACCCAGAATGACAAAGTGAGACTGTCTCAAAAATAAATAAAAAATAAAAGAAATGTTATAATTTCTGTCTCCAAAGGAGACATTGGCATTGAGACAAAAGGAAAGTTTCTTCCATGAATTCTTACTATGGTGTCTATGCTGAATTGATGACCTTTTATTGATATATCCTTACTATGTGACATCATGTGACCAAGGGTAAATTTTGGTTTAGGTGCAAATATTTCTAATAACTCAGGCAGGGAAAATAGTAATGTGATCTGTTGATTAACTGAAGGTTGAGTTCAATTACAGTTTGGGTTAACTTTTAATTGTTAAAGAGACACTAGTTTGTATTAGTCAAGGTAGGTTAGGCTTTTCTTTTTTCTTTCTTTTTTGAGACAGAGTCTCAGTATGTCACCCTTAGTAGAATGCTATGGCATCATAGCTCACAGCAACCTCAAACTCTTGGGCTTAAGCGATTCTCTTGCCTCAGCCTCCCAAGTAGCTGGGACTACAGGTGCCTGCCACAACACCCAGCTATTAAGGTAGGTTAAGTTATATTGCTATAATAGCTCCAAAATCTCAATGACTTATGACAAAAGTTTATTTCTTACTCCCAGACGCTGTAATAGCTCCAAAATCTCAATGACTTATAATAAAAGTTTATTTCTTACTCCTTCTTCCTTCACTGGGAGGTTCTGCTTTATGTTACCCCCGGCCAGGATCCGAGATGAGGAGTTCCATCTCCATGTTTACAGAATTGCCATATAGGAAAAAGGGTTACCAATGTGACTTGCATCAATTTGACTTGCAGAGTGAGATCCTTGTACCCTGGATCTTAAAGCTTTTGCCCCAAAATGTCATATTTCATTTCTACTCACATTTCATTGTCCAAAGCAAGTGGAAGGCCACACCTATCTGAGGGAACAGAGAGATTAATCCTTTCATGCTCCCAGAATGAGGAAGAATTGAAAATATTTGGTTAACAGAACTAATGACTATCTCTACGGAGTAATTTTTAGAAATAAGTATATCAAATATCTATTGCTGTGTAACAAATTAGCCCAGAAGTTAACGAGTGAAAGCCATAAACATTTATTATTTCATACTGCCTTTGGGCCAGGAGTCACCAGCTCAGCTTAGCTGGTGATTCTGCTCCTGGCTTCTCTCCAGGTTGCATTCAAGGTCTCTGTCAGAGCTGCAGGTATCTTAAGACTAGACTTGGTGAGAATTCCCTCCCATGGTCACTCACATGGCTTTGGCCAGGCCTCAGGGCCTCTCTGACTGATGACTAGAGACATCGGTTGCTTACCATGTGGGCCTCTCCATGGCACAGCCATTAAAGTAGCACCTGGCTTCTCCCAGGGTCAGTGATATATGGGAGAGATGCCCGAGAAGGGAGCCACAATCTTTTTATGATCTAACCTCAGAAGGGACATCCCATCACTTTTGCTATATTGTATATACCGTATTTGTTATAGGTGAGTTGCTAGGTCTAGCCCACACATTGGGAACAGGGTTTTATAGGGTGTGACTACCAGAAGCCCAGAATCATGGGCAGCCATTGTAGAGGCTGCCTGCTGGTGTCAGACAGGGGTGTGGTCCAATTCCAATCCTGCTGCCTATTTATGGGATGACTGTGGGCAGGGAATTCAACCTGCCTATGTATGTGTGTGTATATATATATCCATATATATATGGATAGCAGTAATAGCATCTTTCCCACTGAAAGATATAATTTAATATTTAATAATACATTGAATATGCCTGTTCTTGCTGGGTGCAGTAAATACTCACGAAGCTTCCATTCTTTGTTTATTGTCCCCTTTCTTCTCTCTTTACTCCCTGAAGAAGCTTTGATATAGTCAAAGATGATGACACTCCTTTTAAAGTAAAGAGAATGGCAAAGCTGTTGGCTGTGGGACACCATTCCAGTGAGAGTCTCAGTTGATCATCAGTTGACCTGGGTGTGACTGTCACCCTCCTTTTTCTTAGTGCTGTTACTCTCTGGCTGTCTTACCAACTAATCAGGGTATTCTCTGAATCTGAGTATTCCGAACAAAGAGACCCTTAGGGCTTTCCTGACTTCTATGTCTCCGTGTTTTCCTATTGCTCAGCTGTTGGCAACTTCTGCCTGTATCTTTCCTGTGTGTTTTGGGGTTGGCTGCTCTGTACCAAAGAAAGAAAGTTTAATTAGCATTGACTTCCTGCCTGCCCGCCTTCCTGTTGTTAGCTTGTGACGCCCTTCTTGGCATCTCATCTGAAGCAGAACCAATATTCTGCAAAATTAGCTGGAGCTCATGCCTGCTGGGGAGGTCACTACATCAGTGCCAGAGTCTGAAAACTAGGAGCCTGGAGATGGGTACCTAGTAGATCTTGAGATGGACTGGACATATATAATCTGTCCTTTCCAGTTGCCATGGTCTTTCTTTCCGATAGCTATTATTTTTCTAACTTACGTAAAAAGTTCTTCTCATGCAACGTCAAGTCAGCTTTTCCAACCAAATTGCTTTCCACAAAGGCATATTTTATGGAGATATCAGAGCCCCAGGAGATGGTGGAAACTGAGAACATGAGGAAGAGGGCTTGCTGTACTATTTCTTTCTTTTTTTTTTTTTTTTTCTTGCAGGTTTGGCCAGGGCCGGGTTCAAACCCACCACCCCCGGTATATGGGGTTGGCACCCCACTCCTTGAGCCACAGGTGCCACCCTGTACTTTTCCTTTGGAATATATTTAACAACGTCTCCCTCATTTATTCATCCAATCCACATTGTTTTTATTGATCATCTTAGGTATTCCAGGCACCATGCAGGTTCTACAGATATACTAGTGAACAACAAGAAGGACACGATCCTTATCTGCAAGGAATTTGCAGTCTGACAAAAGCTGCCAGTTTGAAAAAATAGAATGTCTCTGGGACATGAAGAACCAGCCAGAGGCAGAATTCAAGTGTCCTGATGCCCAACAGCTCACACCTGGCAGTCTCCCTTTAGGGGCCCTTGTCCAGGCCTCCTTAAACTCATTATTTTTTTTGTCATACATTGAATCTTATTGCCACCTTTCAGGTCTCAAAGGATTTGAAGGAACAGTCAAATCTATAACCAGTTGTCTAGCAAGACGGAAGAATGAGGCTCGGCTTCCATAGCACAGTGGTTACGGTGTCAGCCACATACACTGAGGCTGGCGGGTTTGAACCAGCCCAGGCCTGCCAAACAATAATGACAACTGCAACAAAAAATAGCTGGGCACTGTGGCGGGCACCTGTAGTCCCAGCTACTTGGGAGGCTGAGGAAAGAGAATTGTGTAAACCCAAGGGTTTGAGGATGCCACAGAACTCTATCAAGGGTGACATAGTGAGATTCTGTCTCAAAAAAAAAAAAAAAAGAATGAAGAATGAGGCTGGGTGCCGTGGTTATAATTCTGGCACTTTGGGAGCCTGAGGCTGGAGGTTTGCTTGAGATCAGGAATTTGCAGGCCAGCCTGAGCAAATCCAGACTGCATCTTTACCAAAAATAGAAAAAGTAGCCAGGTGTTGTGGGGGGATCTATTGTCCCAGATATTTAGGAGGCTGAGGCAGGAGGACTGCTTGAGTCTAGAAGGTTGAGGTTCCTGGGAGCTAGACTGAGGCCACTGCACTCTACGCAGTGTGATGGAGTGAGAGTCAATCTCAAAAAAAAAAAAAAAAAAAAGAATGGCAGCCTTGTCCTTTGCCCTAGGCATAGAGAACAATGAAACATATAAAAATGGGACATTTTGCTAGTTTACAGACTTTTTATAATAATAATTATATCCATGTATTTTTAGTGAGTATGAGGAAAAACTATAACCAACACTTTGACCCCATATTAATTTATTCATTCAACAAGTATATATTGTCTATCACTCTGCTGGGCGTTGTTGTAGCCTTCGAGTACTCAGCAGTGAATAAATAGCTGAAAATCTCTCTCCTCAGAGATTTTGCATTAAATTCCAACACATTATTTAAATTAAAAAAAAAGACATTTAAATTTTAAAAAGTATTTATTTATTTATTTATTTAGAGACAGAGTCTACTTTGTCACCCTCAGTAGTGTGCCATGACATCATAGCTCATGACAACCTCAAAATCTTAGACTCAAGTAATTCTCTTGCCTCAGCCTCCTGAGTAGCTGGGACTACAGGCGCCCACCACAATGCCCAGCTGTTTTTAGAGACAGGGTCTTGCTCTTGCTCAGGCTGATCTCAAACTGCTGAGCTCAAGCAATCACCTGCCTTGGCCTCCCAGAGTGCTGGGATTACAGGCATGAGCCAGCACACCAGGCCTTAAAAAATAAATTAACAGATATAAGAACTAGGGTAACCTGGAGCCAGCCCTGCCCCTTATTTGATGGGTAACCCCAGGCTAGTTTCTTTTTTATTTTTTGTTGTTGTTATTTTATTTTTTATACATGTATTCCCCACTGGACTAGTTTCTTAACTTCTTTGTGTTTTAGTTTCCTCATCTGCAAAATAGGGATAATAATAGTATCTACCTCATTAGATTGCAATGCTCCCTGCATGGGTTATGCACACAGCCCAAAGCACAGCAAGTACCACATCAGTGTTTGCTATGTTTTTTTTAAGTACAGTATAAAATATGTGAGGATGAAGCAATGACTTATTCTGGGAAGCTTGGACTAGGACATGTTCCAAGTACCTGGAGAATGTGTTAAGGTGCATTTTTCCCAGGCTCCACCCTAAAGATTCTGACTTAGTTGATTTGAGGCAAGGCCCAACTTTTAATAACCTTCCCCTTCCTGGCTTCCCTGAGAGTGAACCATCAAGGGCTGCTTTAGGGTTCAGAGAAGGACTCTTCTAGGGTAGAGGAAAAATGCCTTCCCTGATGCTGTAATACATGTTGGAAGGACGCACCAACAGGCAAATCATTGAGTTGGGAGAGGGGGGGTTGTTAGGTAAAGCAAACAGGTGCGAAGGGACAGGAGAGAAGGGGTTTGTTCATGAAACTGCAGGAAGTTTCCCATGGTGACAGCGTCCAGTATGTGAGGCTGCTAGTTGACTCTGACTTGGGTATATGTTGTGAGTTTTCCCCAGTGCCCCGAACATGCTGAATCAAGTTTAATGGAAATCTGCCAACAGAGAGCATTTTGAAATTTTGAGTAGTTTGCATTTGAGGGCTTAAGTTATTGCACCCAGAAGCCCAAAGTAGCTGCTATGAGAAAAATTGATTCCCCGGGGATCTTTGGGAATGATCTGCAAGTTGTCAAGGTGTTCCCTTTTGGCAGCAACAACCCTCCTAAGCGGCCCCCAAACCAGTAATTTCAGAGAAGGGAGTTGTGAAGTATCTATTAGGCATAACAACTTAAAGAAAACAGCCATTGCACTTAACGATCTTGTGTGTTTTCAGGAAGCTTAGCTGGGAAGCAGTTTGAGGAAATAATATTCACACAGGGTCCTTTTCACAACCCTGGAACAGGAGGAAGAGAATGTGCTTTGGAATCTGAGAGATGTAGGTTCAAATTCTGACTCCACTTTGAATTAGCTGCATGACCTTTGACAAACCCCCTGCTGCTTCAAACCTTGGTGTTCTTTCTCATCCATACCATGAGAGTCATGCAAAGAATGAGTGTGATAATGTGTGTAAAGTGCTGGACACACTGCTCGGCATATATTAAAAGCTAATTAAGTGACAGCATGTTATTAATTTTTCACCAGAAGGCTTGGCGCCTGTGGCTCAAGTGGCTAAGGCACCAGCCACATACACCTAAGGTGGCGGGTTCAAATCCAGCCCGGGCCTGCCAAACAGCAATGACGGCTGCAACCAAAAAATAGCCTGGCATTGTGGTGGGCGCCTGTAGTCCCAGTTACTTGGGAGGCTGAGGCAGGAGACTCGCTTGAGCCCAGGAGTTGGAGGTTGCTGTGAGCTGTGATGCCAGAGCACTCTACCCAGGGGGACAGCTTGAGGCTCTGTCTCAAAAAAAAAAAAAATTTTTTTTTCACCAGAAAAAGTGAACTGCCATCCAGAAACTAACAAAAGAGGAAGACACAGGCAGTGCTAGCAATGAGGAACCTTTTCACTTGGGACTTCTGGAGAAGAAGAAATCGGAAGGGCGTGTGGCTAAGAGAGGATATTTGACTAAGGACGGAGAATTTAGTTCAACTTTTGGAGGGAGTCTAATGGACTTGAACCTTGAAAGTACAGAGCAAAGACGTGCTTGAACGGGGTTAGGGAGCTTGAAGTGGAGGGGGAGCTCCTCACCTCTGGGATGCATGCCCACCACGCATGGACACCTGCACACACGCGCACGCACAGCTGTCCCTGAGGCGTCATTCAGGGCTTTTAGGGGGAAGGAAGAGAAGAGGCAATGGGGGGAGGCAGGGAGGGAAAGCCATGTCAAAAAGGGAAGGAAGGGGACTTGGGAGTGGTTTACCGTAAATAGGGCTGAAAAGAGAAAGAAAATGGCCTCCAGTGAACTGTGCCCATTGCTACCCTTATTCAGATCTATCCCTGTGAGCCGGTTGAACTGGGATAATTGAGTACCTACTGTGTGCACTCCCTAGATCAGTGCTGAAGAAGAGTTAATCTATGCTATAAATCCAGCCCCTGGACGTGCTTACTCACCTGTCTGGACTGAATAGCACCCCATCCCAAAGTTCGGGTCCAGTAGGAACTTCAGAATGTGAAGGAAATAGGATCTTTGCATATGCAATTAGTTCAGATGAGTTTATACTGGATTAAGGTGGACCCTAAACCCAGTGACTGATATCCTTGTAATAAGAGGAGAGGACACCCAGAGACAGACACACATGGGAAAAAGGCCCCGTGAAGACAGGAAGAGATTAGAGGGAGGCAGCTATAAATCACAGGACGCCGCGGACTCCCAGCGTCCACTGGAAGGCACAAAAGGCAAAGGGTGGTTCTTCCCCAAAGGCTCTGGAGGGAGCACGGTCCTACTGACTCCTTGATTATATTCCTTCTGTGTCCAGAACTGTGAGGATAAATTTCTGTTGTTATGAGCCAATTCATGGTGATCTGTTTTGGCAACCCTAGGAAACTAATGTAGCGTCATAAGAGAAAAACAGGATACAATCTCTCTTCACTTGGCAGGGCACCGTATTAATGGAAACTTGTGCGTATCAGAACTGTGTCCTTGCTTTACACGGTTCCATGGAGACTGAGGTCAAGTGTCAGTTCACATGGAACCAGGCGGAAGGACAGCTCATAAGCACACACATACAAGCACAGTTTATAATTAAGAGAAAATTAACAAAGTGCAGTGCAAGGCGTCTGTTCGCGGGTGCAGAATTGACTGAGGTTGGTTGGTCAGGAAGGGCTTCCTGGTATAGCAGGGTCTGAACAGAATTTTGAAAGATGGGAAGAGCACACACAGGCTGTCAGAAAAGTCACATGGCCAAATGGTGGCTGGCTGCATGTGTCTACCAGGGCTCCCGTATCTCCTCTACCAGTTGCCGCTCTGTGATCCTCACCTGCTTGTGCTGTTTCCTCACCTGTGCGATGGTGATTGCACATCTGGGTTTGCCTGGCAAAACCCTGACCTAGGTAACCAAGGGAAGCACATTCACCCTCAAGGGTATCCTGGTCTGGGCTCGGCGCCTATAGTTCAACTGGCTAAGGCACCAGCCACGTACACCTAAGGTGGCAGGTTCGAATCCCCAGCCCGGACCCGCCAAACAACACTGACGGCTGCAACCAAGAAATAGCCGGGCGTTGTGGCGGGCGCCTGTGGTCCCAGCTACTTGGGAGGCGGAGGCAGGAGACTCGCTTGAGCCCGGGAGTTGGAGGTTGCTGTGAGC
>NW_003852399.1:3356166-3369337 GCF_000181295.1 Otolemur garnettii
AAAAAAAAAAAAAGGGTATCCTGGTCTGTGCTGAACACACAGGGGAAGGTTTTATTTCTTACCTTTCAAATATAAAATTCTAATATTGTATCAAATATGAATTTCAAATGAGAATTTCCCTGGAAAAGCTGACACTCAGTTTTCCTCTTCTAGAAGGGTCTCTGATTTGAGAACCTCTTAAATGGGGTATTACTGAGTCACGTCCAGGCAACTCAACTTGGGGTTTAACAGCAAGGCCTCTGGAGTGAGGACAGAATCTGGGATTATACCCAGAGTCTACCGCCATCAGCTAGGTGACCTTGACATTCATTTACCACCACCACCACCCCTTTTCTGAAATCCTGTTTTCTCATGAACACAGTTAAGCTAATTCTGGTGTACAACTCATAGGTTTGGACAATTAGGTGGCATACGTAAAACCCTTAGCACAATGGCTGTCATAAAATGATGATTTCCTAAATGGTAGTTTTTCTTTAAAACGTAAGAATTATGGGTGGCGCCTGTGGCTTGAGGAGTAGGGCGCTGACCCCATATAATGGAGGTGGCATGTTCAAACCTGGCCCCGGCCAAAAAACTGAAAAAAAAAAAAGTAAGAATTATGCAGAGGTAAACTATGCAGAGTTTATTTAGGTTTTTAAGAGTAGAGACGCTACAGTTTGTAGACCACCCCCTATCAACTGTGTCAGTGGCACCGAACTACAGCACAAATTATCCCCAAGTATAAATAAAGGAAGAACAGAATACACAGCTGATGGAATGGTGTCACATGGCTCAAGGCTGTGACTGCCGGGATCTGGTTGTATGTATATCTTGTTATGACTTACAGCATTCTGGTCTCTTTGCCATTTTTTAAAAGACTGTTGTTGTCTTGCCTTTGAACAAGGCAGCATGATATTGTGGGGGAAAATTCAAAGAATGTTCCATCCTTCAGGGTGTTTTAGTTGCAAGAAACAGAAACTCCTACTGGCTAATTTAGTCCTAAAAGGAATTTTTCTAGAAGGATGTTGGAGAGCTTTCAAACTGGTGGAACGGGGTGATGGGGGGGGAGCCAGGGTTGAGATGGGTTTGACAGAGGTAAGGCCACATGTCTAGAAAGCCTAATAGTTCAGGTTCAGCCACTGCAGGGAGAGCCCCAGGAGGAATGAGCTCTGGGCCAGGGTTGGGCCAGTGAAGACCCAAGTGCTGAGAGAAGGAGTACGCTCACTCTCCTCTGAGCATCTTTCTAGAAGAGGGCAGGACAGTCTCTGGGGCTTATTCAGACCACCCACCTTTTTTTTTTTTTTTTTTTTTTTTTGAGACAGAGCCTCAAGCTGTCCCCCTGGGTAGAGTGCCGTGGCATCACACTCACAGCAACCTCCAACTCCTGGGCTCCAGCGAGTCTCCTGCCTCCGCCTCCCAAGTAGCTGGGACCACAGGCACCCGCCACAGCACCCGGCTATTTTTTGGTTGCAGCCGTCATTGTTGTTTGGCGGGTCCGGGCTGGGGATTCGAACCCGCCACCTTAGGTGTACGTGGCTGGCGCCTTAGCCGGTTGAGCTATAGGCGCCGAGCCCAGACCACCCACCTTTATCTAGTTTTTCAATTATATCTTTTTTTCCTTCTTTTTCTTTTTCTTTTTTTTTTAGAGACAGTCTTATTTTGTCGTCCTCGGTAGAGTGCTGTAGTGTCACAGCTCACAGCAACTTCCAGCTCTTGGGCTAACCAATTCTCTTGCCTCAGCCTCCGGAGTAGCTGGGACTACAGGCGTCCGCCACAATGCCCAGCTATTTTTGTTGTTGTTGTTGTTGTTGTTTGGCCAGGGCCGGGGCCAGGCCGCGTTTGAACCCACCTCCCTTGGTACATGGGGCTGGCGCCCTACTCCTGGAGTCACAGGCACTGCCCTTTTTCTCCTTTTTTTTTTTTTAAATCCCTCCCCCCTTTTTTTCTTTCTCTTTTTCCGTGTCAGATGGGTGATGTGGTGACCAAACTTGGAGTGTGGTCTGCCTTTTTCTTCTTTATATATGTGCATCAATGTGTGTCTGTGTGGACATACGTTCTGTAGGACACTTTCCCTTTACATATACACGTGTATGTGTTTATACAGGCACATGACAAGAGACAATTCTGAAGGGAAACAGGAGTGTACCAACTGCAGAAGGGGAAGGGACGCTGGGAAGTCCCCGGGTCAGAGGGCGCCTTCATTAACTCCCCGTGAACTCAAGTTACTGCCCCAACCTGCTCTTGAGTGGCTGTGTGCTCTGTATACATCCTGCCCCCTGTCTGGAAAAATGAGCTGGTCAACTTGTGTACCATTAAGGGCCCTTTCATCCAGAATGTTCTCTGATCTCTGAGCTCTGGCAGCACCCATGGCTCTGATCTCCCGTCCCCTTTTGTTTGGACTCCCCAATCCCCCTCCTCTGAGGTCACAAATGGAGAATGAGAAACCAGAGACCAGTATCTGAAGAGCAGATTGTCGTGTGGTCAGTAGGACAGGCATCTTCAAATCCATGGTGGAAAAGGCAGCATCTTGGTGCCTGGAAGGGAGATTTGTGAGGTGAAGGAAATGATAACCTGCTTTGTTAAGAGGAGACAGGGGCCAGCCAAGCTCCGGGAGAGACAACTGCAGGATTCCTGTCTGGTCTGACTCAAGCTGGTGACTGCTCCAAGAGGCTGAGATGCAGAGTCAGTCGTGGTTTATGTCTGCTCTGGATTCTTCACACAGAGGTGCTATTAGGCCCTGGGGAGGCCCCCACACCTCAAGGAATGCTTCTGTGGTTCTTCTCAGAGCCTTCCAGAGTCGCACAGGACATGTCCTTAAATGTTAAAACCAGCTGAAAATGCCTTTAAAATTATGGAGCTGGCATAGCCATCATGAATTTTCAGGCTTGAAGATCTTAGTAGTGTGAGATGGCAGATGAGGCAGGCTAGGGGCTGGAGTCCCAGCATGTTTGTCTCTGTGTTGGAGGACCTGTGGCAGTTTACTTAGTACCTCTGAATCTTCCTCATCTGCCAAATGGGCAGAATCATACGTATTTATATGATTGTCACACAGATTCAATGAGAAATTGCATGTGAAATGCTTTGCACAGTACTAGGCACACAGAAAACACTTGGTAAATGTTAGTGTTGTTGTTCTTCTTAATGTTATTGTATGGCACAGTTGGAAAGACCTAATATTTATAAAGACCTGGTCTGGGCTTAGTGATCTGTGTTGCAGGCAGGGTACTTGAGTCCCAGAGGGAGATAATGGCAGTGCAGAAAATCTAGTGTCCTGGCACCCAGCACCATGACATTCGCCTTGAGCACAACTTGTGCCTGTGGGGATGATGCCACTACGATCACAGGCCTCAGACAATCAGGATGGGAATGATGTGACTTCCTCCACTGTGGACTCTGTCTTTAGACAATAGTCTAAACTCTCTTGTGAGGGCGCTGGTGACCTGGCTTGAGGCCCAGCCATGGACCTCCTCTGAGGTGGAAGGTCTCTTGTCCTTTCTGCTCCTTCCATTCTATTTTTTTCAGTTCCGTGAGCTTGTCTCCCTCTCTCAGAACACTTGGCTTTCCTAACTCATTTTCATCTTACCTGTCTTGGCTGAAAAACTTCCGTGTACCTCTAGGCTGTCAGATGCACCCATAACACCCTGTACTTCCTCACCCTACTACTTTGTACCCTTGAATTTACTTAATTATCTGTGTAAATACTTGTTTAATGTCACCCTTCTGTACCAGATTGTTGAGTCTGTTTCTTTCACATTTATGCCTCCTTCGAATGTAGTATGTGCCCAGTAAATATTTGTTGACTGGGAAAATCTAGGTGTGGGGATAAGACCCAACATAGACTTGGGAACAAGGGCAGTTTGGAAGGTCCATCCCAGTGGCAAATTACCTCTAGTTCAGGTGACCATTCTGGATTTTTGAAAGCCGAGTAAACAAATCCTACATATGAGAAAATCTGAGATCTTAAACTAATTCAGCAGAAAGTGAATCCTAAGGAAGATTGCATCTCCTCTAAGAATTTCATCTAGAAATCTAAGGCTAAGGTCGTCTCTGGTTCTGAGTCATTGTCTTGTGTCTTATCCCTCACACAGCATGGCAGGTACAAACTCCTTAGGGTATAAGCTTACCACCAATCGCCTACTGTCTGTGGATCTCAGCACATGGGCACAGAGACTGCATTCACTCAATGTAATCAAGTCCCTTCAACTGAGTACCCAGTCTGTGCTAAGTGTTGGAGATAGCAAGTAATTCCAATGCCACTGCAGAAGAGGAGCAAATAGGCAATTTCAAAAGAGAGTAGTCTTCAGGAAGCAGCAGGAACTAGAGAAACCTGGTGAGAAGAAATTTCAAAGTCCTAGGATTGAATCTCTTGCACTGCCTGGTTAGATGACTTTGAGAAATTTACCTGCCGACTCTAAATCTCATTATCCCAAAGTGTAAAAGGAGGAAGAGTGTATGACCATCTCATAGGGATGTTGTGAAATAAAACTAATGAATAACCCAGTGAATGGGAAGGTTGCCACAGTGGTTACTGTTACTAGCTATTATGAACAAGATAAGCATGGAAAGGGGGATCTGGGGAGAGGCCTCTGTGAACAGGTGACATTCAAAATGAGACATGGAGGTGGGAGGTGAATCACCATGATTCAGGCAGAGGAAAAGCATGAGAGCAAAGATTCAATGGGACAAAGTACCTGGCATTTCAGAGAGATTAGAAGTGGCCTCAATAAGGTGGTAGGCTAGATCAGAGGTGGTGACATGGCCGGTAATCTGGGGGCTGATCACCAACATGTATAAAGATATTTCTACTTTATAGTCAGAGAAAAAAAGAGCTACTAGATTTGTATGTATCTGGAATAATCTGGTTGGTTATCAGTTGAAGTAGACCACTCTTATGCCTTTGAAGAGACCAGATTAGAGGCAGGGAGAAGCGATTGTAGACATCCCAGGCAAAAGATGGTGGTAGGCAGGAAGAGGGTGATGGCAGTGGTCCAGAAGATGGACAGAGCCAAGAGGCATTTAGAAACCAGAATTTAAATGAGTTGGCAATATATTAGAAATGGAGGGTGAGGGAAGAGGAAGAGTGATCGTTTCCTCTACTGAACCTGTGCTGGACCATTTCTCACATCTTATCTCATTTAATTCTCTCAAAAGGTTGGTGAAGAGGTGCAGCTCCCATACCCCTCTGGTCACCCCATTATTCCTTTTCCCCTTGCAAATCAGGAAAGTCAGGTTCAGAGCAGCAAGGCAGGTCGTACAGATAGTGGGGGGCACGGCCAGATTGAAACTTAGATCTGTGGGACTTGAGAAGCCCTGCGCCTTCAGCTCTGACATGTTTGCTCCTCCTGCTCACTTGTGAAACTTTTTAAAAATGTGGGATCCCGGCTGGGCGCCTGTGGCTCAAGTGGCTAAGGCGCCAGCCACATACACCTGAGCTGGTGGGTTCAAATCCAGTCCAGCCCGCCAAACAACAATGAGAGCTGCAACCAAAAAATGGCCGGGCATTGTGGCAGGCGCCTGTGGCCCCAGCTACTTGGGAGTCAGAGGCAGGAGACTCGTTTGAGCCCAGGAGTTGGAGGTTGCTGTGAGCTGTGATGCCACAGCACTCTACCCAGGGTGACAGCTTGAGGCTCTGTCTCAAAAAAAAAAAAAAAAACTAAACTAAAAATGTGGGATCCCAAGCCTCCCTCCTCTGAACCCTCTGGTTTAGTATCTCTGAAGTGGACTGTGGGGATCTTTATTTTACAAAAAGATACTTGAGTGATTCTGAGAAGCAGGTTTCTGAAACAGCTGGGCTACATTCTTTGTAGTTCTCAGGAGCTGAGCACCACAATTGCCCAAAGAAGCAATCTGGAGAACATCTATTCCTTTCTGGGGCCTTATTTTTTCCTTTGAGAAATGTCTTTCCTTTGCTAGATGGGGCCGCCAACCACATGGCCCCAATATTATCGCACCAGCAGGACTGGGAACAGACTGATCTACTAGCCTGAGGGTAGGCACATGACTTCAGAAAACCAACTGAGGCTTTTCCCTTGGGGGAGGAGAGGGGCTCTCTTTCTCTGTGGACCCCGGGTAAGCCTGTAGCTGTTGGTAGCTATCTTTGCCCCAGGTGAGGAAATAGATCCCGATTGAGATGAAGCTATAGAGAGAACCCCCAAGCTGCTATGTAAGCTCCTAGATTGAGTTATCCATTTTCAGTTATATAAACTAAGTGCTTTTCAGTTATATATAAATTAAAATATGCATGTGTTAATTTCTATCACTTGTAAGCTTGAGAGCCTGACTGATAGACTCAGAGAAGCTATTGGTGAGGATTCCAATGTCTGGAATAAATTAGAGGGGGAAGAGATTTGGTGTGAATTGAGTACAGAGTGTACAGGATTGAGTGAAGCAAAAAATATTGACAGCCCCAGGAAGTGGAAACTTAAAATATATGGCAAATACATGCATCTATTTATTCATTTATATGCATATACTTATTCATTTATGTATTTTTTTTTTTAGAGACAGAGTCTCACTTTGTTGCCCTCAGTAGAGTGCTGTGGCATCACAGCTGACAGCAACCTCCAACTCTTTGGGCTTAGGTCATTCTCTTATCTCGGCCTTCCGAGTAGCTGGGACTACAGGTGCCCGCCACAATGCCCAGCTATTTTGTTGTTGTTGTTGTTGTTGCAGTTTGGCCGGGGCCAGGTTTGAACCCACCACCCTCAGTATATGGGACCAGCACCCTACTCACTGAACCACAGGCACTGCCCCAACAAAATTTTATGTATCACATATTATCCCTGGTCATCAGGATGTAATGATGAAAGAGAAAAGTATAGTATTCGTCCTCAAGAAGTCTAATAAGGGAGAAAAAGAGTTAAACAGGCTATTTCCACCCAGGAACACACGAACATGCCCTGTGACAGAGGAAGAGGAGAGGACTCTAAGAGCCTGGAAAAGAGGAACCAGGTGGCCTTTGAATCACTACTTAGAAGAATCAGTATCTGGAGGACAGCCAGGTTCAGGAATGCATTCCTTCTCATCTCAGTCCAGTCACATTCCACACACAGCTGAGGGCCCCAGGCACTGGACTGACAGAGGTGGAAACTGCCCTGGAGATGTCTGTTGCTGGCTACATCATCCCCCTTTCTCCAGTGGCTTCGATTCTCTCGCTCTCAGCTCCCTGACATCAGCATGTTACCTAATTATCTCTTCTATTGATCCTTGACCAAAAAATACAAATCCAATCAAGCAAATAAAATTGAATAAAAGTCCTTGCTTTGACTTGATATGTTCATCTTTTTCCTTCCCAGCTAAGTTTCTTGAAAGGTCGCCCAGAAACTTTGCTTCCACATTCTGTGCTGCTTACATTCAATGTCCATCACCACCATAAAATGGCTTTCTATTCAGTCATTTATCGAAGAGTTATTGAGTGGCTATTAGATACTGAACACTTATCTCAGCACTTGGAGGATTCACTGATGAATGAGATGGGTGTGGTTCTATTCTTCAAGGAGTAGATCTACTAGTTAGGATGGGCGATTTTCGTAAAAAGTGAGAAGTATTATCACAGGCAGTCTTAGTTTCCTCTGGAATCTTGTCTGGAAGTTAGAGAATACTGGAAGGTGAGGCACAAAGGATGAATAAGAGCATGTCAGGTTGATTGGCTATTGGCAGATGGCTGGCTGGTAAATAAACAATGTTTGAGCAGAGGGGACATGGTATCTCCAAACGCCTAGGGACATAGGGCACTGTGACCAATGGCTTTGGATCTAATTTAGAGGGTAGCAGGAACCCCCTGAAGAGTTTGTTTGTTTGTTTGTTTTTTGAGACAGAGTCTCAAGCTATCCCCCTGGGTAGAGTGCCATGACATCACGCTCACAGCAACCTCCAACTCCTGGGCTCAAGCGAGTCTCCTGCCTCAGCCTCCCAAGTAGCTGGGACCACAGGCGCCCACCACAACGCCCGGCCATTTTTTGGTTGCAGCCATCATTGTTGTTTGGCGGGCCCGGGCTGGGGATTCGAACCCGCCACCTTAGGTGTATGTGGCTGGCGCTTTAGCCTCTTGAACCACAGGCGCCGAGCCCCCCCTAAAGAGTTTTAAGCAGAGAGGTGCATAATCTTACCTATGATTCAGAAAGATTACTGGGATGGAGAAGTCAAGGGTCTTCAATTTCATCAAGCTCTCCAGGGTTTGTTCAAAAAGTTTTCTGGGCCCCCTCTTCTAAGATGCTAGTTCAGACTATGTATCTGTATTTGCAACAAATTTATAAGAGTTATTCATACTGCTGGCCCTAGAAACACTTTGAGAACTCCTAGAGAAGATAAGGAATTCCTGGAGAAGGCACTGGGGAAGCTATTGGGCAGATGTTCCTGGTGATGCATTGAATGAAGAGAATGAGGGAGGAGAAGATCCTGGATGAACAGGGCTGCCATCCCACTGCGGAGAACGTGTGGCCAGGAAGATGCCTCCATATGGCTCATTTAAAAGGACCCTTTACCACCATCTTGCTGTATTTGCTGTTGCCTTTGACACACCTCTGAAAGATCTTCCTCATTGGCTTTGGTTACATCATTTTCTCCTAGATTCCTTTCATCCTTCTAATGATGTCTTTTCCTTTATCTTCTCTTTCACCATTTCTGAGCTCCATCTTGGGTTCTATTTTCTCCGCGTAAGGAGGCAGTGTCTTCAGCAGCTCCCAAAGCTTGAACTCCTTCCTAGTATGTAGTCAACTGTGAAAGTGTTTTTAAAATAGAATCTAGTTGCCTGTCTCCTGTCTCCTGTATTCTGTACTAAGCCATAATCCTCTCAGAGCCAGGACCTTGTCTGTCTCATTTACCTTGATATCTCTTCTCAGAATCCCTCTCTCTCCTCCCCAGTCAGTATGGGCCACAAGTGCTCAACAGATGTTGATTGAGTGACTGATTGATTTTTGAGACAGAGTTGCACTCTGTCACCCTGGGTAGTGTACTGAGGTGACATAGCTCACAGCAACCTCAAACTTACCAGACATTGATGACTGAAGGGATAATATCTGCTTTAACCATTTTGATACAGGCAGGTGCCTTAATCTCTCAAAGTTTCAGTCTCCTCCTTTGTAAAATGGACGTTAAAAGTAGAATTTACCTTCTACGAGTTGCTTTGGGGATGAAATAAGATAATGCATGTAAAGGGTTTAGCACATAATAAATATTAACTACTATTACTATTGTTCTATTGTTGGTACTTTTGTGAGTCAGGGCCAGCTATTCCATTTGTCTACACTTCAGTCCTGTCACATTCAACAACTGTTCTCCAGCTGGGCTGCTGATGGGGTCCAGTGTGATGGGAGGTTTGGAAGATAGCAGGTCTGTAACAATGGTTTATTCTCCACAGGGTGTGGTGGCTCATGCCGGTAATCTGCCTTTGGGAGCCAG
The DNA here is from genome assembly GCF_000181295.1 of Otolemur garnettii. Taxonomy (NCBI): domain Eukaryota; kingdom Metazoa; phylum Chordata; class Mammalia; order Primates; family Galagidae; genus Otolemur; species Otolemur garnettii. Next base: position 3,365,545 of record NW_003852399.1, read on the forward strand.
AGGTGGGAGATTGCTTGAAGTGAAGAGTTTGAGACCAGCTTGAGCAACATGTGAAGACCCTCTCTGTCTATGCAAAAAAATAGAACTATCAGCCGAGCATACAGATAGTCTCAGAGGCTGAAGCAAGAGGATAGCTCGTGCCTAGGAGTTCAAGGTTATAGTGAACTAGGATGACATCAGTGTGCTCTAGCTGGGGCAACTGAGTGAGAGGGGGAAAAAAAAAACTTTTGTTCTCTTTCTCTGAGCTGTCTCCTTTCCCACCCCTATAGACCTTGGACTGCACTCAAGTGTTTTATCCCTTAATGTGCTGAAGGGGCGACAATGGGAAGAAAGTGTTGGGGATTGTGGTTGAGCTCCCAGGCATTGTTTAGAATCAAAGAACATTGCTTTCAACTTCAGAAGATCTACATGTCATAAACCCTTGTTTCCCTCAACTCAGTCTTCCTGAAGAACTTAGTGTAGAATAATGTTGGATGAAATAAAATTGAAAGTGAAATAAACTTAGAGTCATCTAGAGTCACCTTAAGTTACTTTGGTTAAGCCAGCACTCCTAGATTTTTTTTTTTTTTGAGACAGAGTTTTACTTTGTCACCATTGGTAGAGTGCTGTGGCATCATAGCTCACAGCAACCTCAAACTCTTGGGCTCAAGTGATCTTGCTTCAGCCTGCAGAGTAGCTGGGACTACAGGCACCCACCACAACACCCGGCTAGTTTTAGAGATGGGGTCTCGATTTTGCTCAGGCTGGTCTCAAACTCCTGAGCTCAAGCAACCTACCCGCCTCAACCTCCCAGAATGATAGTATTACAGGCGTGAGTCACCCAGCCCAGCCTACACTCCTAGATGTTTTTCACTAAATTTACAGGTAGTCTTAAGTTTTCTCATGAAGGGTCTGGAGCAATGAAGCATTATTGCTAAGTCTTTGGAGATGGCTAATAGAGTCTCTTCAGTTGTATTTTTTTAAATAAGTCTCTGTTCTCATTCTGTTGGCTTTGTTTCCACCCTTTTTCTCCTTTAAAACAGGCTTATAATGACCTGGGTGGGGTAGTTCATGTGATCCTGGCATTTTGGGAGGCTGAGGCAGGAGGATCATTCGAGGTCAAGAGTTCAAGGGCAGTCTAAGTAAGAGTGAAACTGCTCTCTATTAAAACTGGAGAAAAAAAAACAAAAACAGGCTTTATGGTGCCCAGTCCATTAGACCCCCAACCCAAAGCCAGCTACTCAGGAGCCTGAGGAAGGAAGATCACTTGAGCTGTGAAGTTTGAGGTTGCTGTGAGCTATGGTGATGCCATTGCACTCTAACCATACCCCCAAAGTCTATAGGGTTTAAAATCTTAAGAAGGAGTCTTATGAAACTATCTAATAATATGTTTATAGACAGGATTGAAAGACACCTTTCAGCATTTTCTAGCCTAAGGACTATTTATTGTTGGGAAGAAATGCTCCAGAGGATCTTCGTGTATATACTAAAAAAAACAATTATTGATTGAGCCAATTGTATGTTGTTGGAAACAAACCACAGGAAACCCCCGAATGCAACATTCTGTCCTGTTTCCCAAACTTTGTGCCAGAGTTTGTCAAAAAGATTAGCAGAGAAATCTACTTAAATGTCCAAGCTATGAGTTGTCTAAATATTGGGCTGGGATTGTGAAAACTGTTCATTTTAAAGTTTGATTGATTGGTTTTATAATCTTGATCTTTGTTGCTTCCAAATGGCAGCCTAAAATAACACTTTCTTCCTCTTTATACATTCCATCCCTAAACACAACCACCATCCCAGGAATCCCCTGGAAGAGTCATTAATTCCCGAACAGCAAATCCCTTCTTATATATCCCTGACTAAGTTGCAAGTTCCTCTCTTCCATTTTCAGTTCCTGGCTATTATGTAGATCACACAGTGGCATAGACCCCAGAGACCTGCCAGATGGGCTTGGAGGGGCCATTTGTATCGTAAGATCACCCTACTTTCTGGGAGGAAGTTGACATCTGTCCTGCTTACAGAGCTGTTCTCTGTTTGAGGAAAGGTAAGAAGTGGCCTAATAGGTAATTGATACAGTTCCCTCCTATTCTCACAGCTAACCTCTGCATCCCTAAAGTTCTTTCCTGATAATTTGAAATTAGGAGTTGTTTTTCTAGTGAGGAACACTCTCTTATTCTGAGGGCTTGCGAGGACATAGTAATTCAGACTAACACCTTCCTGGTTCCCAAGTGAGCCACTTCAGGGCTAGACTCCAGCCATGGTTCATGAAGGGGCAAGGAGTGATCCATTTAAGAGCATCTCCACTTCTGTAACACTTGGGACCACTTAGCTTCTATTAATGATATCTCCCTTTGAATTTAGGGTATATGGCATGATAGCTTGAATTTGTGAGGGTGAGACTTGAGACTCAAAAGAAGGATTAAGAAAAAGACATTAAGGCCTTGAATACATTATTCTAGGATTCAGAACCAAAGGCAGTAATTATGTATTGATCTATGGGTGGTAGTGGATTACAATCCCAAAGAAAGCTCAGGGAGCTGAAGACGACCGACTCTGAGATTAAGACAATGAAGTAATTAGAAAAGCAATAGTAACATCCATTTACCTATGGAGTCAATGCCATTTCTGGTTTGGGCCATTGGTTATTAGAGGCTTATAATTAATATTTATATTCAAAAATGCCTTTTCATGGGCTAATAATGAGCATGTGTCATGAGTGTGTGAAAGAGATTGGAAGGAAAAAGTTTGTAGTTTGTAAAATGACCCACATGACAAAGGGCATGTTTTATTTACGATCTGAACAGTAGCATTTCCAAACTGGCTTCTTCCCAGGAGCCACCAGTGAATCTGGTTTAATAAATGACTGAGGTAGGAGTGAATGAGCGGTAGCTTTCTCAATATGAAAGGAAAAAGTAAACAATGAACAATAAAATAAAAAACAAAAAAAAGGGAACTGATGTCTGACCAGGCCTAGATGTTGAACTTAAAATATGTAATTTACTGAACTGTGACTCCTGTATTCAGGTTATTCCTACTGGTTTGTTGAGTGCTGAACTAGGGCAGGTCGAAGGTGGACAGGCTAGTCTAATTTCTTATCAGTTCACCTTGGGCAGATGGGTAAGTCTTTCTGTGCCTTGATTGCCCCCTCAGTAATATGGGGAAATCAACAGTACTTTCTTCACGGGGTTGCTAGAGTTAGAAATGAAATGCTTAGGGGAGTACCTGGCACACAAATAGTTTAAAATTGTACTACTTGAGTCAGTTCATTAGGTGCCCAACCTAAAGCTTTCTAAATCCCGGTACTTTTTTTTTTTTTTTTTTTGGTTGTAGTTGTCATTGTTTTTTTGGTAGGCCCAGGCTGGGTTCGAACCCACCAGCACTGGTGTATGTGGCTGGCACCCTAGCCACTGAGCTACAGGCACTGAGCCAAGTACTTTAGAACTAAGATGAGTTCAGGCATGATTGAGAAGGGTTAAGTATTCTCAAAAGCCATGGAACCTGGATTCTGGTTTTTATTATCTGTGTGGCCACAGATAAGTTACATAACTCCTCTGAGCTTTTCTGCTTCCTTGTTTGTAAACTAGAGCTAATAGTAGCATTCCTCCCAGAGCTCCTTTGAGGTTCCTGTGATAACTCCATAAAAGAGCTGGCACCTGGTGGCAACAGGCAAGGAGCAGAAGTGGTTCTTGCCCTTATCCCTTTAACTCTTGCTGGGTAGAACATCTGGGTTTGAAATGAAGGAGGGGAGGGGCTGGCCCTGGTTAACTAGCTGAAGTGGAGGGCTGAAGTGGAGTGGAGTTCTTTCTTTCTTCAC
>NW_003852399.1:3369357-3399172 GCF_000181295.1 Otolemur garnettii
CCCCCCCCCAGTCCTTACCTTCTTTGTGTACTTAACTGTTATCTTTAACCTCTGGCATCTCCTTTCCCTACTTTTAACCTTCTCACCAGTTTTCTGCCCTTTCCTTCTTTTAAGTCAGCTCTTATCACAATCTCCAGGAAGCATCTTATAACCCCTGAGAATTTAAAGACCTTAAGCCCCCCAGACCCATTTCAACAAAGAAAAACTCTTGCCTTTTTTTTTTTTTTAAAACAACTTTTCCCCTCTTTATCCTCTTAAGAGCCAATTCTGTTAATCTGTCATTGATGAAAAGAAAATGGGGTAGGATGATGAAGAGAAGAGGAGGAAAAGAAACCTCACACACACTTAAGCTTTGGCGCCATTATATATCTGCCAAATATTTTATTTTTTTCTAAAAACAATAGAAAAAAATCAATTTTAAAAATGAAAATGTACTTAAATAAAAAAAAATTATGGTTTATCATACATGGTTTGAAATCTTGTATAACTGCTATAAACGTTTTATTAAAGTTATTTACATTTAATGGCCATATTTACACAGAAAAATTCAGTAAACCTCAAGATTCTCTTTAAAAACAATTCTTAAATACAAATCTGTTAAAGAAAAAAACAAAAAAGATGGTAAGCATAAAAAGAGTTCTTTTATGCCTGAACACCCATTTGAGGCAGTTTACATTATGGCTAAACCTTTCAGTCCTAAAGACCCAGCCAAGGTTGTGAGGTTGCATTTGATCATGCATTTGAAATAAGTTCATAGGTAATACATTGCAGTTCTGTCGGAAAGAACCTTTTTCCTTATTTTCCCTTAGTAACCAAGTGAGAATTCATGAGATCCCAGTTCCCTCCTCCAATAGGTCAGCTTATGCACAAGAGTTCCGCAGCTGTTCAAGTTTGTGTTTCAACTGTTCTCGGCCCTTCCTCAACAAGTCCTTTTCTGAAATGAGCTTTTGCTCTTCTGCTTGGATGGACAGGATATATGTGGTGGCTTTTTTAAGGATAACTACCTTGGGGGCCTTTTCATTGTTTTCCAACTCTGGGATCTGGTCGCGCAGGGCAAAAAAGCTCCGTTTCAGCTCATTCCTCCTCTGGCGCTCCAGGACATTGTGTGTCCGCCTCTTGTCATTCTCCTCGGTGTCTGAGGACCTGGGGCTGGTGCACTTCCGGTTGTTGCTGATTTGTCTCAGGACTCGGACACTGTCCAACTTGGCCCTCTTGGCAGCGGGATAGTCCTTCCTAGTGGAGGGGGGGGCTGCGTAGTTGTGCTGATGGGTGGACACATGGCACCGTTTGAGGACCAGTGGGCTGTGAGGAGGTCTGCTGTGGCCTCTGGCAGAGGGTGATCCTGATTCTGATCTTTTGGCAGGGGGCTGCCTCTTTTCCACGGAAACAACATCGATTTCTTCCTCATCCTCCTGTTCTTCCTCTTTAAGAAAGGAAATAGAAACCACCCAGTTAGCAATATTTCTTTAAAACAATCAATGACCAAATTACTTCAACACTGTGCAAATATAAGACATTGTTTGGTTGGTCTGTCAGGAAGGACTCTGGATGAGATTGTTCCCCAAAGGACAAAATCTAGCCAACCATCCTTACTCTTCTCTCCAAGAAGGTGGTCTCGTTAAGGGAATAGGATGACAGCTATGGCTAGGGCAGAGACAAAAAATTACAATTTATCAGGGCACGACACTGATGCCAATTCTTACCTAAGACTTAATGAGGCTCTGGGCACACCCAAAGTAAAGCACGTTCCCAAACACCTCCTATTTTTAAGGGACTTTACCAAGAACCTTTCAAGTGTTGCAAATGATAGCTGTAAATCTCTTGGTTATAACTTTAGTGACTTCCCGTTTTACTGGGAATGCAATAGAATAAAAAGGTTTTGCAGCTTTGCCAAAAGTCCTAAAGGATGGGGGAAGGAAAAAATAAGTCCAATTTTGGCAAAGATTTGAACTTAAGTTGTTTAAAATAAGCGAAGAAGGTCCTAACTCCTCAGCCCATCCTCTCTCAGGACACTTTCACTGTCTCCTGCATTGGGCAAGAGGCAACCCTGTCCCCCTGTCCACAGCCCCTCGGTTTCGCAGATGCTCAGTTCATTAAATTCCCACTTCTCAGAAGTTCAGGGGCGAAGGAGGCAATTCATTCACTCTCCCAGAGATCAATCTCTTATCCGCATTCACAGCCTACCTCCCACCCCACCCCCACCCCCACCCGCCCCAGGGCAATTAAAATGCTCAGGAGAGGTAAGAGGGAGTGGATTGAGTTGCAAGATAAACCAGAAGATTTAAAAACCCAAAAGAAATTCCTGAGGGGTGGGAGGGAAGGAGGTGGGCTGGCAACTAGGGCGGTCTAAGGGGAAGGAATGGGAGGGAACCCTAAACCTGGGATTGCGGAGATGACGAGGGCCCAGAGCCAAATTTGTATTCCTTCCAAATACAAGGAAAAGAGAAAGGCAGGGTCCACCGAAGTGGCCCAGAGCTGCTCCTTTTGAATAGGCCTCGAGGAGCCCCACTTACCAGAGTCGCTGCTGGTGGTGGGTGGTGTCTCTTCGTGGAGCACCAGGGGCTCAGGGCTGGCCCGCGGAGAGGACTCCGTGGAGGAGAGCAGAGACGAAGACGAGGAGAAGGTGGTGGAGTCAGGCGAGGCGCAGGGCTTGGGCGAGCTGCTGTCGTTGAGCGGGTAGGGGAAGACCACCGAGGGGTCGATGCACTCCGAGGCTGCGGCGCTCATGTCCTGGAGGTACAGGCTGGAGGTGGAGCAGCCGCTATGCCCGCGGGCGGGGCTCGGGCTGCTGCTGTCTTTGCGCGCAGCCTGGTAGGAGGCCAGCTTCTCTGAGACAAGCTGAGCGGCAGCCGAGAAGCCGCTCCACATACAGTCCTGGATGATGATGTTTTTGATGAAGGTTTCATCGTCTGGGTCGCAGATGAAGCTCTGGTTCACCATGTCTCCTCCCAGCAGCTCGGTCACCATCTCCAGCTGGTCCGCGGTGGAGAAGCTCCCACCGCCGCCGTCGTCGTCTCCCCTGGAGGAGAAGGACGCGACGGTAACGTAGGAGGGCGAGCAGAGCCCGGAGCGGCGGCTTGGGGACAGGGGCGGGGTGGGCAGCAGCTCGAATTTTTTCCAGATATCCTCGCTGGGCGCCGGCGGCTGCAGCTCGCTCTGCCGCTGTTGCTGGTAGAAGTTCTCTTCCTCATCGCAGTAGAAATACGGCTGCACGGAGTCGTAGTCCAGGTCATAGTTTCTGCTGGCGAAGCTTACGTTCAGGGGCATCGTCGCGGCAGCCTGCCAGAGGGGCACACAATAGGGGGGACACCTTTGAGTTAAGGGGGTATCTTTGGTGCCATAACTGGAGTCAGCGCCCAGTGCGCTCCACAGTCTCTAAGCACATCCCTTCCATAGCTATCCCCCAAAGGGGCCGGATAACGGGGCGACAAAAAAGGGTGCCTTGTCACCCGCTTTGGACATTCCTCTGCTGTTTCAGAAACCCACTTGGTGAACCATTGCATAGTGCCCGCCGAGCCTACGCCTCCCCACCTCCCCCTCAGGAGTCAGCCCCGCAGCTGCCAAGGAATCGAAATTGGCCTTGGGATCCTTAAGAGGCCGCGGTGCGGAATACAATTTGCTAAACTGAAGGCGCAAAGTTTTGCGCCACCTGAAGGAGAAGGGGAGAGGCGCCACGGCACTAGCTGCTGCGCTAGGCTCCCTCCCGCGCAGGGGCCCCTCGGCGCTGCTGAGCCGGTTCCCACTCGAGCTCTAGCCGCGGTCCTACCCCCGCCCGCACCACAGCCCCTCCCTAGCCTCTCCCCTCCGCTTCCTCCATCCTCACCCCCAGCGCGTCTCCCTTCCTTCCTTTGCCGGTTTTTCTTTTCTCTCGCCGTCTGGAGTGGCAAGCTCTATCGCCAGCTTTAACAGCCCCCCCCATAAATGAAAGGAGGGTGCTAAATAATAGCAGGGGCGCCTCCCTTCCAAGCTCAATACGGCGACGCTACTGCGCCAAAGATCCCGCTGCGATTCCTTGCCCCAAGCCGGGCGTCTTCCCCACCCCGCCGAGATAGCAGCTGTTCTGCAACCCACCGGAGCTCCGCTCTTAGCTGTCGCTCCGCATCTCGGAGGGTCAGGGACACCCGAGGGCGGCGGCAGCCGGGAGACCAGGCTGGGTGGAGATTCGCTCCAGTTTTTTAAGTCGACGCTTATAGGAGAATCAGGGACATTCCCTGCTTCCCCGCTCCTCTCACCGCGCCCTCCCCAATTATCAAGTCCTAACACCTCTGGAGACCAATGCTTTTAATTTTACTATTCTTTAAAAAAGGCATATGCCAACTTTTTAAAAGGAGCGAGGGTGAGTTAGAATCGCCGCGGGGATCAGCGGGCGGGACTCGCCGCAGTCTCTCCGGCTGTCAGAAATGCGGTAAGGCGAAATTTAAATGCCCTCCCGGAGACCGGGGAAAAGTCAGCTGCCGCGGAGCCCTCTGGCTCACGCACACAATATGTAATCCATATTTCTAGGACATCAGGATGCAGAGGGCCTCTGCCCACCGCGAAGCAATCCTCTGTCTCCAACCCAAACTGCAATCAATGCAATATAGCTGGAACGTGCGACCCGCCTGGGGTCGGGGGCATCAATTTAGACAGGCTAGTTTTCAGAACGCATCCCCGTTTTTCTTCTGTCTTCTCTCGCATCTTGACAAGTCACTCTATCCTGATCCAGTTCTGGATCACCTCCACCCCACCCCACCCTATAACTACTCTGTGAAAAGTGTCAATAGCGCAGGAATGGGAGATTGGGCATTCGGCTCATTTTAGTATTAAAACGCTAGGAAAAACTATATTAATATATTAAAAGACAAATAGATCCCGGTGCTTACCGGGTTTTCCACTACCCGATGGAAATCCAGAGTCCGAACAGCGGCAAGGAGCGACTTTCAGAGGAGCGAGTCCTGCAGCGGCGGGGAAAAGTGTCCCTAAATAGGCGAAATAGTCTCCCCGGGTCGGGAGAGTCACGTTCTTGCTCGGGTGTTGTAAGTTCCAGTGCAAAGTGCCCGCCTGCTGCTATGGGCAAAGTTTCTTGGATGCTGCGAGGGTTTGCGGACCGCTGGTGCGGAGTCAGCGGGAGGGCTGGAGTGGGGGCTTCAGGGCCAGAGGCGAAGCCCCTCTTTCACTCCGGTCTCCCTTCCCGGTCGCCCGGAGATCGGCTCTGCTTGCGGAGCTCTTCCACCCTTGCTGGCCCGCCCGCTCGCTCCCTCTGTCTCTAGCTGGAATTACTACAGCGAGTCAGATAAAGCCCCAAGAACCGGCTTTTATACAAACAGACTGATCCCTCCCTCTGTGCTTTTTCCCGCCAAGCCTCTGAAAAGCCCTACCCTTCTCAAGAAAGGAGGCGAGTAGACGCGGCCGCTGCCCGGGGTGGCGGCGGCCGAGAGCAGCACAGCTAAGGGGTCCTCAGCCCCGCAGACCATCTTATTATAAAGGCTTGTGGGCGGGGATTAGAGAGGGTTTCTTGTTCTTGTTCCCGCCCTCGGCTTTGGGAACCCGGGGCGGGGGGAGCTCTTTTGGGCTGGGAGAGGAGGAGACTGAGCTCGGCAGCCTGGCGCTTCGGCTATCGGATGTAAACAGTGCGAGAGCGGCATGAATTAACTGCGTGCGCCTACCATTTTCTTTTGCTCTCACTCAAACCTTCTCTCTCTCTTTTTTGGCGCAGCACTCTGTTCGACAAACCGCATTCTCACCCTGCGCTTTTAAATCATCGCAGGCGGAGGGCGGCGACCCACTACCAGGACACACACGTCCCAGGCGGCCGGGTTCCTCCTCAAGGCTGTGGAAAGGGCAGAGCTTTGAAAATGAGTTCCACGAAGAAGAGGAAAAGAAGGGTCTTACTAGGCTCGCGCTCAGCGTGTGGGGTGTCAGTGTGGACCGGGATATATGATAGAGGTATAGGGAAGCAAATGATGCCTAGGACGAGTCAAACAACTCACAACGCATTGCCACGTATACTTGGAGGGCACGTAATGAATAGATTCCCACTGAATGTGTTGGGGAGGAGGAGGTAATGAATTATGCATTATGGAGGTACAGCTATCTGGATTGGGCACTTCCCGCTCAGAATGAATCCCTCAATTTGTTGCCTAAGAAGCAGATACCGCCCCCCCTTACCCTGCCTGCGCTGACTTCCGCGGGGCCCCGAGCGGGAGGCGGCTGTTTCTCCAGGACGCGCCAATCCCTAAAATCGTTTTGCGCGTTCCCAAGCTGGAGGCGGGGTGGAGCACGGTCACCCGTTCCCTGCCACTCTGCACCCGTCCTACCACCGCGCCTCTCACACCGACTTCCCAATTCCACAGCCGGGTTTCATAAGAGACAAATGCTCTTTGCGTCCTGTGGCGCCGGCTTGCACCAGTCTTGGCTTCCTGAGTTTGGTGGAAATCAAAGGCGCTAGACGGGAGAATATGGGCGGGCCAGGGGGGCACCCGAACTCGGGGACTGGACTTCTCAGATGGGGGGAGGGGATGAGCTTGTGGACCGGGTCTACGGAGTTAGCAGTGACCCTTGTAAAGAAAACCGTTAACTCTTCCCTCCCAGGAGAAACCGGACGTTTAATTTCTTTCCAGGTCTCCTTTACCTTTCTTGTTGTTGGAATCACACTCCAGCACAAAAATGCATCGATTCCCATCAAAGGAGAGAAGAGGAGTATTAGTTCCGTGCCTCTGGAGGGGGGATCTTGAGCTAATTAAAAATTGGCTGCATTTCAGGCATTAATTTCCTAGTTCACTGACTCTAAATTTTTTCTCGAATACCATAGAAAGTATCTTGTAAACTATCATCCACATAGATGCATTCACATTTCATTTACACTTCGACCTAGCTAGTTGCCCAACCCGACACATCATCTGTTCGCTCCTGGAGTGGATCAATATTTAATATATAATTGTAATAACGTCTTATTCTACGCTATCAAACAGTCTTCTCATCCTTCTTTAGTCCCTCATCCAAAGGCATTTTAAGTACGCTTTTCCCACCCTCCACTTCTACCCCACGAAGGAGAAAATACTCCTGGCAGAGAGGGAGCATATACCGCGTGAACACTGCTCAAGAGAAGTGGGTTGCAGCTCAGCGTTCAATTGTTAAATGAACTTCTTCCAAATCAGACGCACTGACTGAGTGATTCAGCTTTAAGAATTACAAATTACTCCAACTTCTGTGCTTTCTCCGCAAACGCAGTGAGCGACCAATCCCCCAGCTCGATTTTGCTGCAAAGCGTCTTTCGCCGGTGCCTTGGAGTTTGCGAATGTAAAGTGTGCCCTCTACTGGCCGTAGAGACGCGGCGGCCCGCGAGGGCGGGGGTCGGTGGGGGCAGGGCCTTCCGGAGCAAGGTTTCCAGCGGGGGAAGATCCTCGGCACCTTGAGACGAGTTTACAGCCACCTCCTTTGATTCTTTCAGGCAGACTGCAGAGGAACCCAAGGAAGAGGAATTGCTGGAGGAAAAAGTGGCTCAGAGGTGTTTATTCAACCGCAGAAGAGATAGTGAAGATTAACCCATCACTACTTGACAATCAACATCACCCTCTGGAGAACCAGTGCTGTTTATGGGAAACGTGAAATAATTTCATAAGTACCTACACGAAAAAATTTCCAACAAAAACCCTAAAGCAGCAAAACAAGCTGTAGCCCACTTATCTTTGAACCACCTTTTTAATCACTGAGTTTGCGTGGAAGGGGAGGCACGGCGGGAGGTGGAGTACATTTGGGTTTTGTTTAATATTGGGCGGATGAGTATGTTTTGATAGTGAGGAGAGTATTGGAGATCCCATTGGAAACAAATGTGAAGCGCAAGAGCCATTTTATAGAACGTTTGATACTAAAAAGGCTGCAGAGAAAGTTAAGTAACTGTGAAGGAAATTCACCTGGCATGCATCTGGTGGGTGTGAAGATTCCAAATAGGTTTTTATTGTGGAAAGTATCTTTGAGGGTATCTGATCATCTAGAATCCCTCAGGAAGTTTGGTAGTGGAAGGTCCTTCTTAGGGAGATTTCCCAGGAGTCTGTCATTTTTAGTATTATACTGATAGAGGTTAAATAAGTGCTCTCCACACGGACAATCTTTAACCCATCACAACTAAAACTAAAAAAACAAAAGTAGGTCTAGCTTGACCTCAAAGGGTAGTCTAGAAATTTGCTGAAGATGGCAGATGAGAGGAAATCATCAGGCCTGACTACCAAATTATGCCAGCCTGGTGTAGGCTCATGACTCCTGGCAGATATAGTGTCTGTGGGGTCAGGACTCCACCTCACTCTCTCCCAATGCTGGTGATATCACCTGGAGTCTTACTTTCTTTTCTTTCTTTCTTTCTTTCTTTCTTTTTTTTTTTTTGAGATAGAGTCTCAAGCTGTTGCCCTGGGTAGAGTGCTGTGGCATCATAGCTCACAGCAACCTCTAACTCTTGGGCTCAAGCAATCCTCTTGCTTCAGTTTTTCTTTGTAGTAGAGGTGGGGTCTTACTTTTGCTCAGGCTGGTCTTGTAAGCTCAAGCAATCCACCCACCTCGGCCTCCCAGAGTGCTGGTATTACAGACATGAGCTACTGTGCCCAGCCTAGAGTGTTACTTTCAAGTTGACACCTTGGAGTTGTTTCATAGCTCCAAACAAGGGGGGGGGGGACCATTTCCATTCTACATACATGCAAACAAAGTCACCTCACACCTGTAATCCTAATAATCTTTGGAGGCTGAGGCTGGAGGATCTCTTGAGCTTAGGAATTTGAGACCAATCTTAGCAAGAGCAAGACCTGGTCCCTACTAATACAGAAAAAATTAGCTGGGTGTTGTATAGTCCCAGGTACTTGGAAGGTCGAGGCAGGGAGGCAGGAGGTTTACTTGAGCCCAGGGGTTTGAGGTTGCTATGAGTGAGGCACTCTAGCCTGATACAACAGAGACTCTGCCTTAAAAAAAAAAAAGGCCAGGCTCGGTGGCTCAGCCTGTAATCCTAGCCCTCTGGGAGGCCAAGGCAGGTGGATTGCTTGAGCTCACTGGTTTGAGACTAGCCTGAGCCAGAGTGAGACCCTGTCTCTACTAAACATACAAAAAAAAAAAAAAACTGAGGCAAGAGGATCTCTTGAGCCCAAGAGTTAGAGATTGCTGTGAGCTATGGTGTCGCCATGGCACTCTACACAGGGTTACAGTTTGAGACCTTGTTTCGGAAAAAGAAAAAAAAGAAAAAAAGTCAGATCTCAGTGATGTTAAAAGTGATGACAATGCTTTTTGTTTGTAATTTTTAATGCATATTTGACCTAGAATAGAAAGAATAGAAACTTGCTGGATGGAGAAATGGCTAAAGAGATGACAGCCAAGGTTATCAGTTGTGATCACCAAAGTGATGATGTTCATCGTAAAAATAAATTGCAAAATAGAAAAGAAAAGGAATGGGAAAGATGTGTTTCTTCATCTCGACCGCTCAGAGGTGGCTATTGGAATTTATCTTTCAAAGAGACATTTTTGGGGAACACCTGTCATCTGGAAACACCAAATTTTCCTCTTGAAAGACTGAGGAGGAAGCTGTCTTCTGAAGGATTATCCTGGTTTATCCCTCTAGGGCCACTGTTTTGGGATCGCTCCCTTGTTTTAGGGAGTGCTAGCGGGGGATTGGACTGGACTTCTAAGAGGAGGCAGGCCTCCCAGAGGGTAGCACTGGGACTCCAGGTAGACAGTCTGACAGGATTGCCTCCAGAATAGAGTAAGATGTTGCTGGAGGAGACGTTGTTTCCTATAGTGTGGTACAAATCAGAATCATTAATTTTCTCCATTGAATAATCTCACTATGCTGCTTTAATATGTAGGGAAAAAAGAGAAAGGTGCAGAAAGAATGAGAAATTTGACCAAATTGTCTCTTTTCTTCCCAGAGACGCTAAAGGGGAGATTCAAAATGTGTGACTTGTATGAAATGACACCAGTTTCCTCCCCTACCTTCCCTGAAAATCTGTTTCCCTGCCCTGGAAAAGTTTCCCGCTGGGTTGATGCTCTTCTGATGAGTGCAGTTATACTAACATGGAAAGAAAGTGGAGCCAGTGATCCAAAAGTTAGCTCCAAATTCGGGGTGAGACAGGAAGCCCCTCGGGATGGCTGGGCTGTTATTTTCAAAGTCCCTTCAAGTCACATGAGGTCTGCTAAGGAGTGAGGCAAGGGCAGAGAATGACAAATACATATCTTGAGCAGAAAGATCATCTTGAAAAAAGGATTATTAGATTGAAAACCAAGCCACCCAGGGAATGTTAAAGGAAAAGAAGGTCTCACAACCATTTTAATGCTACCCATGTGCCCAGTGAGAGGAACACAGGAACGCTCTTTAGGAGGCAAGAAAATAAAATTCTGTATCATTAATTCCTAGGAATGGTAACAGAAAAGGCAGTGAAGGAAATCTCTGTGCACTGTAAAGAATGCATGCTTTTTGGTGAACGTCCCTTTCCCTGCTAGCTTCTAGCATACTGCATAAGTTAAAGGAACTGAAAAGGAAAAAAATAGTAGGTGTTTTTAACATAAAACCTGAGAGTCTCCATTTCCTGTGTGTGGCATTGAGCCCCTTGGGTTGTTTGCTCACCTGCTGTCTTCTAGGCCACCGGTCCTGATGGAGAGTCCCAGGCTGGGCATAGAAAACACTTGTCGCACCTCCAGGTTGGCTTTCTCCTTTTATTTTGTAGTCCTTCACTGTCATCCTGCCTTACTCTGTCGCTGCTGGAGTGGACAAATGGTTTCTTTGTTGAACCTCTTCAAAGACTTGGTTTATTGTTCCTTAAGTGCCAAACCCAAGCCACGCTCGAAAGTTTCCACACTTTGGCTCACTGGCCTGTCTCTGCGATGGTCCTTTTGGGCAACATCTGTCCCCATGATGGACCCTTGCTGGGTTGGAGGCATAGGGGACTGCGCGGGAGACTTGTGGGGGGAAACTTTTGATTTTTCATCTTCGATATTTAGTTGGAAGCCAGTGGAATAAGAGCCTATTCCTTTTGTGAACCTACAGACATCCCAAACTGTGGCTTCAGACTTTCTTTTTGAAGCCAGACTTTCTGAGAGTAGCTCACCCTTGGTTGCTGTCATTTTAAATCTTTCTATTTTCTCCATAACTCTTTTTAAATGGACTTTATTATGGAGAAAGTCCTTTCTTGAAGATTACCTAGTGACCTTCAGTCACCAAAGCCAACAGCCTCGTCCCCACATTCCTTTTTGACTTTGTGCCTCATCAGACTTCTGGAAATGACCATTCTTTTGATTTTTAAAAATCGATGGGTCTCAGCCAGAGGCAATTTTGCCCCCCCAGGGGATATTTGGCAAGGTTTGGGGACATTTTGTGTTGTCACAAAGGGGTAGGACTTTCTACTGGCATGTAGTAGGTAGAGGCCAGGGCTGCTGCCAAGTGCCCTGCAATACCCAGAACTGCTCCTACAATAGAAAGTGGTGGAGCCCAAAAAACGTCAGATGTGCTGAAAAATCCCTGGAGTAACTCCCTGCTCTCCTGAGGTTATCCCTCACGTTCAGCTTGCTCTCCTGTTTCCCTTAACAGCGCTCTTTCCTCTTTTACACACTGCATGTAGCTGCCAGTATCATCTTGTAGTAGATTCTGAATAGCTCCCAATTTCTCCTACTGCATTTAACCTTGTGCACTGATTAATTTGCCTCATCATTTAAAATTTGGCCCCCAATGGCCAAAAAGAAGGCTCCAGCTCATAAGCCAGGAATTCTAAGTTCTCAGCCTGTTCCCTACCAACTCTGCACTTCGGACAAACAGGTCTATTTATAGTCCCTCTGAGTGACCGAAGTTCCCACCTTGGCACACTCAGTTTCCTAGGCTTGCTGCTTCTTGATTCATCTAAGAACTACCTTTCTTTCCAGACCAAGCTAAAGCCCCATTTTCTCTGTGGAACCTTCCCTTATCCATGATCACATTATGGAAGTGATCGTGGGGAAGTATGGGGCCAGCAAAAGTTCTGAAAAGCATCTGATTAAGTTTTTCCGAAACATAAATATTGCTGCTTGGGGTGGATCCTTGGCTACAATGAACAAACTATGGCCTTTTCGCTGTCAGAGAAGGGGCTCTCCTTTTCTTTTCTCCATGTGATTATAAAAGCTACAAGCCCAGGAATCAAGTCTGGCCCATAGTAAAGTCTCAATCAATCCTTTTAGAGAGATAAATGCTTGAATGTCTCCATTGGGCAATGGAATTAAGTTGATGGGTAGACTTTCTCCATTGCTCTTTGGCTGAATAGAGGTTGCCGAACCAGCTTGCTTGGGGTCATGTTCTGTCAGGACCACTTGGTAACTCTGTTATGTCACATGACTTCTCTGCATCTTACTTTTCTTATCTGTAAAATGGGTCCATCACAATTATAGCACTGATCTTACTGAAGGTATAAGAATTAAATGAAACAATGCATTTAATACAGAGCCTAGGCTTGTTGCCTGTAGTTCAGCAGCTAGGGTGCCAGCCACATAGACTGGAGTTCAATCCAGCCTGGGCCTGCCAAACAATGACAACTACAACCAAAAACTAGCCAGGTAGGTGGCGCCTATGGCTCAAAGGAGTAGGGTGCTGGCCCCATATACCAGAGGTGGTGGGTTCAAACCCAGCCCTGGCCAAAAAAAAAAAAAAAAAAACCTGCAAAAAAAAAATACTAGCTATATGTTGTGGGGAGTGCCTGCAGTCCCAGCTACTTAGGAGGCTGAGGCAAAAGAATGGCTTGAGCCCAAGAGTTTGAGGTTGCTGTGAGTGCGACTTCATGGCATTCCACCAAGGGTGACGAAATGAGACTCTATCTCAAAAACAAAACAAAACAAAACGCAGAGTCCAGTGCCTGGCCTACACTTAGTAAATGTTAGTAATTATTTATATGGGTCTCAGATTTAGCTGAAAATTATGTATTGATCTCTATTAAGTTAAACATATTAGTATTTTATGGTGTTCCATAATGAGCTCCATGAAACTGATGTCTTCCATCACTTCATCAAGCATTAAAAATGGCCAACTTATAGAAGCTTGACCAAATGAGGTCTAGAATCAAAAGAGATCACATGAATTTTGGTGACTAATTCCTAATCCACTCCCTTCCTGTTCCTATAGGAATTATTTTTCCAAGTGTCTGTCATTTTGTAGATCACTCCATTCGGGGAAAAAAAAAATTCTGGAAACTCACGAAGGCAAAATTAGGCATTGTTTCTATTTCACATGAATTGAGATTGTGTATCAGTATTTCCCTTGTTTTGTTGAATTCAAAGCTGTTCAGCGGCTGATCCCCAGGGTATGGTCATGGAAGGCCAAAGCACAGGTGACATCTTGATTCCTGGCTACAGAAGCCCTCTACTGGAGTCTTGATCTGTTTTCTTACTCTGGTGAGCTGGTCTGGATACTGAAAATACTCTTTTCCTTCAAAGAAACTCTTTCTGGCTCCTAATGCACACTTTACCCTAATGCACTTTAGACCAAGGAAGGGTTGCAAAAGTAGATGCTTACAGAGGCTGGGCAGGGAATACAATAGGGAGTGGTGGAGACTATGGCAAGCTGGAGAACATTTGTCATGTGGGCAAAGCTGGTAGCTGCACTTCCCTATCTGCTGATCATTGCCCTGCATTATGGACCCATTGTTAGCAGTGCTTCCAATATTTTAGGGAAGGTGGAAATCCAGATTTTTAAATGTAGGGAACTGATTTAAAAAATTAAATGGTAAAGCAGAGTATGTCTGGGGGACAGATTTGGCCCTCAGGCTCTGCCTGTAGGCCTTAGGCATCCAGTACAAGTGTTCTTCTTCTGGAACTTTCTTGATTCTTTTCCCTCCCTTGAGAATTTTTTTTTCATCACTCCCCTATTCTTTTGTGTTAGGAATATAACAGTTTATCTGTTTTATGCATTTATTTTAACATCATATTTTTTGAACAGAAGCTTCTGGGGTCAGTTGAATTGTGTCTTATTCACATTCTTTCTAAAATATTATTATTATTATTATTTACTTATTCACATTCTTATCTGCCAAGAAAGTCTTTATGTTGTCCAGCCTCAAGGTGACAGTCACAGAATATGTGGTCTCTAGAGCCTGGCACAGTGCCTGGCGTGCAGTAGGCACTCAAGAAGAAATCTTTCACAAAGGAATGAAAATGGAGGGAACTTCCCAAGTGAAGGCACACCTGGCCCAGTCCAGTTTTGATCAAAAGAGAGAGGGATGCTATTGGAACTCCTCCTAGTATTGGTAATTTCCACTGACAGGTGGGTCATTGTTCACACATCCCTGATGACAGACTAGGCCCTGAGATGTATGGGGCAAGGGAGATGAAGAAGGTAGCCAGTCCAGACCTGCAGAATCAGCCTAAAAACAAATACAACCAAATAAAAGCCAAACCACACTTCAACAGTGTGAAACAGCGCCCCCTGCAGGTCACTTTCCTCACAACGGTATAATCCCAACTGGGGCAAACCCTACCTTTAGTGAAGCCTAAAGGGAAAAAAATGGGGATATGGTGACAGGAACTGGACTTGGGAGGAGCTCCTACGGTCAGAGTGTTCAAAGGAGAGAGATGACCTGTTAGTGGGTCATGAAACCACTTAAGTCGATTCTGATCAGCGTTTTCACAAAATGGATATTTTACAAACTATAATTTCACAAAGTTTATTGCATGGGAAGTGTCCTTTCATGAGCCCTCTCTGTGCATGAATTTGGACATTATGTGAAATGCATCCCTGTGAGTTAAAAAGCTAGAAAGCTCCACTCTCTCCTTAAATCTCCGTAAATATCTTAGGAAGTATAGATTAATGTTCCATTTTATGGATAGGAAAAATTGAGGAGTTGTAGGGACTTGCTCAGACCCACACAGTGGGAGATAGACATGGGCTCGGGTACCTGAATGCTTTTCGTTCCATAGATCTGCCCTGCCACAGTCATCAGTAAAGCCTAGTGTCAGGTGCTTGTGGTTTCTCTGCTGCTGATGATGTTGAGGGCAAGTTTCCTCAAAGAGATGTAGAAAGACCCAAAATAAAAAATGCTCCTTCTTGGTTTGACCCCTTTCCTGGTGCATAATGCCAAGGGGTAAGCGATACCACGGGTGTCAAGGAAATGGATGCAGATAAATGGACACGCCCTTGTTCTCCAAGAGCTCACTGAAGCACACGTTTTCTCTCTTTCTCTCCCCTGGGAAATTTTGTAAGGCAGGTTAGCAATAATTATGCACGTGAAGTGCACTTTTGCTTTGGTGATGGGATGAGAACAGAGGCCAAGGTGATGGTAGTGCACAAAGAACAGAGGGCATTCTGCTCAGCCGTGGTGGCACTGTGAGTCCCTTTATTCTGGGTTCACATTCTAGCTTGGAGCTTGACTGGGTGTAGAATGTTGGAGAAACCATTTCACTAAACCAAGCCTAAGTTTCCCCATCTTTAGAGAATGTCCATAAGTGTAACGAGCCTTTGGAGTTGTCCTGAAGATTAAATGAGAACGCATCCCCTCAAACATGATAGTTGTTTTGTAATCCTTAGGTTAGCAGTATTCTTTATCCCCCAGTTTCTGTCTTTCTTATTTTTTAAAATTGGAATGCTATTGCTTACCTCTATTCTTATTTGAGAGCTGCATGAAACAATACATAGTGCAGCATCAGCCCTGTGGCTTGGTGGGCACCCTGCTGGTGTCTGTGTGTGGCCAGTCTTACCGGGGGTAAAGCTGGGAGACTCTGCTCCTCACTTTCTGCTTGAATAATCACTTGGCCCTTGCACCCAGCCTCCACTCTGCAAAGTAAAGTGGCCTCCCTTCTGGGACCCTTGGTCCAAGAGTATTTGAGATGCCACTGCCTCAGGAAATCCTTGCCTACAGCCTGTGGGCCATGTTGGAATTCTCACCCTTGCGCCAGCTCTGGAGGGTGGCGTGTGGGGGAGGGAATAGACGTTGGAAACTGGCCAGGGGACTTCACAGGCCCAACAAAGAATTTTTTAAAAAGGTTGATTTGGTAATAGGCAAAGGGGAATTCCGAGGATAAATAATAATTTATGCAAGGAATGCCATCTGCTTCTCTGGTGGGGCATTAGCGCATAATTGCAGGCCCAATTTCCTCCCATTCCTCGGCCCTTTACCATTCAACTCCTAAAGTAATTATACTGACACCTCCCAAGCTGACTGGGTGGGTGGAGAGGCATGGGGTGCCCAGCTTGGATGTTGGCTGAAGACAGTTTATCATAAAAATGAAATAATTAATTGGAGTGCATTAGAGGATTAAATACTAAATAAAAACATACTGAAGTTTTGGCCAGTGTATCCAAATGCTGTGCTGGAAATTAATAAAAACTGGCTTCACTAGAGTTATAAAATTATAAATTAAATTTGGTCTTTGAACAAAGAATCTGTTATAGGGTTCTCTAATTAGATTAGGAATCCAAAACTATTTGGCCCAATCCCTGTCTGTGCTGCCCCATTCTCACTTTGGCGTCTATGAGAATGTTTTGGGGTCTCTTTATTTATGCATAAATTCCTCTGTTCCTCTTTATAGCTTGGATAACTCCTTGTAGAGGTGGTGAGGGCCAGGCCTGAGTTCAGGAAGGAGGGTGAGTTGGAGGTATGGGGTCTTGGAAATGATACTGAAGAACTCAGAGCAGAGGCCGCAAGTTTGCTTGAATCTTGCCTGCTGGGATGGTGGGTTAGAGCACAGGTTTTGGGCTCGGTGCCTGTAGCTCAGCGGCCAGAGTGCCAGCCATATACACTGGAGCTGGCGGGTGTGAAGTTAGCCCGGGCCTGTCAAACAACAATGACAACTCCAACCAAAAAATAGCTGGGCATTGTGGTGGGTGCCTGTAGTCACAGCTACTTGGGAAGCTGAGGCAAGACGATCGCTTAAGCCCAAGTGTTTGAGGTTGCTGTGAGCTGTGATGCCATGGCACTCTACCCAGGGCAACAGCTTGACAGCTTGAGACTCTGTCTCAGAAAAAAATACAAGTTTTGACACTCTTACTGTTTATAACATTTTAAAATGGATGGTAACACTGAAAGGTGGGTAGGTTTTACGTTAAAAATCTAAATTCTGTTTTTCCTTGAAAAGGCAGATTTGGTAATCCGGGGCCTGATTCTGATGTTGAGGGAGGTTGAGAAGTGGAAGAAGCAGCCAACTGGTTTTAAAAGAGCTGGGAGCTTCACAGTTTGGTCCGGTCTCCACTGCTGCCTTGCCTTGGGCCCACTTAACTCCTTCAGGGGCCCTTTCTGGCTTTTGCTTGTTCCTTGTAGAAATTTGAGGTTTTGACCTTGATTTAGAAATTTTCCTAGTGTATTCATGATTCTGATTATCAGGAAAAATTTCATCCTCAGAAAGAGGCAGTTAAGAATTATTTATTTATGATGATGATCTAGCCAAGGTACCTAGTGTATGCCCACATGCTTGCTGTTTTTTTCTTTGTAATAACAGCTTTATGGAGATAAAAATCACATACCATCCAATTCATCCATTTAAAGTGCATGGCTCAATGGGTTTGGTATATTCATAGGGCTGCACATCTATCACCACAATCAATTCTAGAACATTTTCATCACCCTCCAAAGAAACACTTTACTTATTAGCAGTTACCCCACATTTGTCCTCAACATACCCAGTCCTCAGCAAACATCGGTCTACTTTCTGTCTCTATAGATTTGCTTATTTTGGCCATTTCATGTCAATGGAATCACAGAATGTGTGGTCCCTTGTGACCAATTAACACAATCATGTGTTAATTGATTGATCCATGTTGCAACATCAATCAGCATTTCATTTATTTTATTTTTTATTAAATCATAACTTTGTATATTGATGCATTTATGGGGTTCAGGGTACTGCTTCAATATGCAATGTGAAATGTTACTTGGTTCAATGTATTTCATTTATTTTAATTCCTAAATAATGTTCCATTATATGGACATATCACACTTTATTTATCTACTTATCCACTGATGGACATTTGGGTTGTTTCTACTTTTTAGGCTATTATGAATAATACTGCTGTGAACATATTTCTACACAATCATGTGTGGATATATGTTCTTTTTTTTAAAAATCTTGGGTCTAGGCTCGGCGCCTGTGGCTCAAGTGACTAAGGCGCCAGCCACATACACCTAAGGTGGTGGGTTCGAATCCCCAGCCCAGCCTGCCAAACAACAATGACGGCTGCAACCAAAAAATGGCCAGGCATTGTGGCAGGCGCCTGTAGTCCCAGCTATCTGGGAGGCTGAGGCAGGAGACTTGCTTGAGCCCAGGAGTTGGAGGTTGCTGTGAGCTGTGATGCCATGGCACTCTACCCAGGGGGATAGCTTGAGGCTCCGTCTACAAAAAAAAAAAAATATCTTGGGTCTATCTATCAAAATGCAGGTTCATAGGTTAACTCTATGTTGAACTATTTAAGGAACTGCTGAATTGTTTTTCAAACTGGCTCCACTGTTTATATTCCTGCCAGCAGTGTGTAAGGGTTCCAATTTCTTCACATCCTTGCCAGCACTTGTTGTTATCTGCTTTCTTCATTAGAGTCATGTCGGTGGGTGTGAAGAAGTACCTCACTGTCTTTGATTGGCCTTTCTTGATGGCTGATAACATTGAGTATCTTTACATGTGCTCCTTGGCCATTTGCCAGCCCTGTTGTAAGTGCTAAAGTCTAGGAATTCTTTATTCCACAACAACCCTGGGAGAGAAGTACAATTATTACCACCCTCCCCTATTATGGACCAACCTTAGACTTCCAGTTGCAAACTTTCTTTTTAGTGTATGAAATTAATCCTTATTCTATACAAGGAAGTTTTAGTTCTGATTCTAGAGAAGGGTGTAAATCTCAAAAGAAGACTGGTGTATTGTTAGCATGTAATAACTAGTGCTTCAGGAACTCCTATGTATCTTGTTTTTCTTGACTCAAAAACTTGGCACATAATGTTTCCTCTGCTTGAGTAGTCTTTCTTTGACCAATTTCTTCTAGATTCTCTGGGAGGTTTTCCTAGCCTTCCTGTCTAAATCAGCACACTTATTCTCTCTCATGGCACTCTGGAATCACCATAATGACATTCAATCATTAATTTTTAGAATATTTTCTTCTCTTTCTTTTAAATAAAAGTTTTTATTCTATACATTTATAATCACGGCTATATTCGAGGTATTTGCATTTGTATTTTGCCTTTTTAAAAAGCTCTTAATTTTTTATTATCAATGCATAATAAATGTACATATTTTCAGAGTACATGTGATAATTTAATAATTCATATTTGCCTTTTTTTATTTAACACTATATTATAGAAATGACCAGTATGATTGAAAGCATGATTTTCTTTTCTTTTTTTTTTTTTTTGAGATGGAGCCTCAAGCTATCCCCCTGGGTAGAGTGCCATGGCATCATGCTCACAGCAACCTCCAAGTCCTGGGCTCAAGCGAGTCTCCTGCCTCAGCCTCCCAAGTAGCTGGGACTACAGGCGCCCACCACAACGCCTGGCCATTTTTTGGTTGCAGCCATCATTGTTGTTTGGCGGGCCCAGGCTGGGGATTCGAACCCGCCACCTTGGGTGTATGTGGCTGGCGCCTTAGCCACTTGAGCCACAGGCGCTGAGCCAAAAGCATGATTTTCAATAGCCACAAAATATTGATTACAAAATATCTTATTTAACCATTTCCTTTTTTTTCTTTAAAAGAAATGTTTGAATTATTTTACTGCTTTTCAGTGATAAATAACACTGATTTGAACATCTTTGGATATGAAGATTTTTTTTGTTTCTTTTTTTTGAGACAGAGTCTCACTATGTCGCTCTCCGTAGAGTGCTGTGGTATCTCGGCTCACAGCAACCTCAAACTCTAGGGCTCAAGCAATTCTGTTGCCTTAGCCTCCCAAGTAGTTGGGACTACAGATGCTCGCCACAATGCCTGGCTATTTTTTGGTTGGAGTTGTCATTGTTGTTTGGCTGTCCAGGGCTGGGTTCAAACAGGCCAGCTCCAGTATATGTGGCTGGTGCCCTAGCAGCTTGAGCTATAGGCAGTGAGCCAAAGCTTTCTTTTTTTGAGACAGAGTGTTACTGTGTTGCCCTGGGCTAGAATATCATGGGATCAGCTTAGCTCAGAGGGACCTCCCAACTCCTGGGTTCAAGTGATCCTCCTACCTCAACCTTCTGAGTAGCTGGGACTACAGATACCTGCCACAGTGCCCAGCTAATTGTTCTATTTTTAGTAGAGACAGGGTCTCACTCTTGCTCAGGTTGACCTCGAACTCCTGGGCTCAGGGAATCCTCTTGCCTTGGCATCCCAGAGTGCTGGGATTACAAGTGTGAGACACCACACCTTACCTAATCTACATTCCTTTGAGTTACAGTGGGAACAAGTCTAATAATTACACAAATAATGGAAATACCTCTTAGTGGAGATGCAGTTATAATTATAAAACAGATACTACAGTATTATTTTCCTGAAAAATAGATACCACATTATTTTCCTAAAAGAGCTCAAGAAAGACTGAATAAGAACATTTTTTGGTGAGGATGAAGGATGAAGTGGCCTGAGTGAGCTCAATAAAATTGCTGATAGTGGGATCTACAGATAAGGCAGAAGGACATGTGATTGCACTATCACTCTGCAGCTCATTTTTTATGCCTTATCGCAATTGAGGCCTGCTCCCCTGTAAGTGATGGCTATAGGCAGCAGAGTAAGAAAAATATGTACTGCAGGTGGACAGTAGGGTCTGCTGGAGATGGCGCCTGGTGTGCATGACACAGGACGGAAGATGTTGACAGTTTCAATGGCAGAAGCCTTGGTGAACACTGAGAGGTTAAGGATTTTCAAAAAAACAATTTATTTCAGTTTATTTTACCATGAGACTATTTTTTTTTCTCTGTGTATTCTCAGCATGACACCTGGGGTAGAGTGTAGAGAGGGGAATTAGAAGGGCCATTTGGTCTGCTCTCTCTTTCATGAAAGATCTTGAAATATTGGCCGTTGTCTCCAATGAGGTTATCAGTGCAGTCTGCACTGGAAGGACGAAGAGATTTCCATCCTTCGACTCTCCTCTCCGCCCTTACATGCATCTGTCATGAAGTGCTTGCAGCAAACCCATGATCTGGATAGCATTCTTACTGACATCTTCTAAAAGAGGTAACTACAGTGTGGGAAGGTTAAATCATTTGCCTAGGATCAAACGGTAAATGGTGGAATAAGGAGTCAGATCCAAGTAGTTTGAAGAGGATGGGATGGATGTTTTAAAATTGGAGAGCACAAACCATGATGAAGTGGGCAGTCACCAGGAAAATATGGTTCCTTGTGGTCCATCTCTTTGGTTTTTTTTCTAAAAAAAAAACCTAATTTTTTTGGAAAATGGGGTCTATTTATTTTATTTTATTTTATCTTTTTTTTTTCTTTTTTTGAGACAGAGTCTCACTTTGACACCGTTGGTAAAGTGCCATGGCAGCACAGCTCACAGAAACCTCAAATTCCTGGGCTCAGGCAATCCTCATGTTCAGTTTTTCATTTTTAGTAGAGACAGGGTCTCATTTTGCTCAGACTGGTCTTGAACTTGTGAGCTCAAGCTATTCACAGGCCTTGGCCTCCCAGAGTGCTAGGATTACAGGCATGAGCCACTGCACCCAGCCTGGAAATGGGATTATCCAACCTTTGTTTCCCGAAAGATGTTAATTAAATGAAACAGTTGAAGTAAGCAGAAGAGATGGATGGCAGGGGAGATCAGTAGACCCTCAGTTTGCCATTTGAGAACCGGAAATTAACAGGCTATGCCTACGAACAAACCATTTCTCTGTTCTTGCTCACATTTGTAATTCATGAACTGAGCAGGGTAGTGGTTAGATATCAGAGGCTGCTGTGGTGTCCCGGCCCCATAAATCTGTGCTGTGAAGACTCACTAAGTCTTAGTCCTCTTGTCTCTAATATGGGGATAATAATAATACCTGACCATGGAATTCCTGGGAGGAGGAAATAAGATAATGCATGCAATGTGCCTGTAGTGTCTGACGTACACAGCTCAAAACTATTAATTGTTAATACTGTATTTAGGAACATTTCTCCTTCAAATAACGTTTGCTTAGCTTTACCTGTGCTCTTTTGGGTTGGTGGAAACGTCTCAGATGACCCAGTAAAAGGGATAAGATAAAATTCTGAAGCCAAAGTTCTTAACTGCAAGGCCCCTTGTCATGAATTATGTTTAAGGGTAAGAATTGTGGAGAGATAGGGCTGCATAACTGGTCTGTGATAGAGAAAGCTCAGGAGAAAAGGAATGAACACAAAGGTTTACTGGGAACACCGAATAAGCAAGAAGCACTCAAAGTAAGGTCTTCCTGACGTGGATTGTGAATTATGTTTCTTTTACCCGCCTATGATGAACAACACAAAAACAAAACAAAAACTCTACTACTTCTCTGCCACATAAGGTAAAATGAGGCTCTCTGTCACAGAAAGCAATGTTTCGCCCTTGGCTCTGGACAACTGGCTGAAGTTGAATAAATTGGAAGGAATTTGAACAGTAAAACAAAGTGCCTGAATTTGCAGACTCACCTTCTATGAATAAATCTGATGAATATTACATCAGAGCTCAAACAAAAGTTTTATGTCTCCAAAGTGACACTTTGAAATACCATTTCTTCAATTGAAAGAAAAAAAAAGGGGGGGGGGGGAAGAGTTGAATGGAGGCCAGAAAGCTAATCAAAACTTTTTAAAAACTCTAAATAAGTCTATTAAGTAATATTTTAAAAAATTACTGGATTTCAAACTGCAATTGTCATATAAACAGCTATCAATCTTGTCAAACAGTCCCACATGCCAAATTCTTTTTTTCTTTTTGGCCAGGGCTGGGTTTGAACCCACCACTCTGGTATAGGGGGCCAGCGCCCTACTCCTTGAGCCACGGGCACCATCCCCACATGCTAAATTCTGCATTAAGAATGCAATTCACAATTATTTCATTTTAATCTTTCCAGCAGCTCTGTTGGATGACCATCTTTTCCTCATTTTACAGATGATAAAACTGAAGTTCAGAGATGTTGTGATTTACCTGAAGATACACCATTGAGAGTCTTTGCCTTCTGTGTGATACACTAGCAGGTGGAAGGTGGTCCTAGTGCCATCTCTGCACCAGACACTCTGAATGCCCTGGATCCACTCACTTGGCCTCTCTTCTGTAAAATAACAATATCTGCTCTTCTGCTTCACCATGTCCTTGTCAAGGTGAAATACAAAACAAGGCAGAAAAACACTTTGGAATTTTCATGTATCTGGTTAGTTCACTTTGACTCTCTGGCTTTCGCTTTTGCATTTGTGCAATGAAAGCTTTGGACCACTTGCACTAAACTCCTTTCCAGCTCTGAAAGTGCAGAAGTTTGCATCCTCACATCTCTCCCATTTCCTCAGCCATGAATTGGAGATAGAGAGGAGAATGGGAAGCTGTGAAAGCCTCCATTTGAGCTTTGGGGTTGAATCGTGTTGGTAATTTCAAAGCCTTGTTATCTTACTCCCTAAAGTCTCAGAGTCATAGAAAGCAAGTGTTGTCTCATCCAACCCATTCTGTTGTCAAACCATAAAATGGGAACAGGGTAGGGTGACGCACTTGCAGCAGAGCTGGGACACCAACCTAGATCCACATACTTTTGGCTTGAGGTTCTTTCTAGTCTGTCCATTGTTCTCTTGGCTAGTGAAGCCAAGTAGCTTAAAGACCTCAAAGGCAAAAGGAAATTTACTATCTCAGGGTTAGGGATGAAAGATTGGAGTGACATTTATCCAGGAACTGATCATTCTCTAGGGTCAGAATATGAGTCCAGTTGGTCTCCCATGAATTGAGGTTTCCCTGAAATTAAAGCAGTACTCATCAAACTTTTCCACTGGACCAAAGAGCAGGCATCCTGTCCATTTGTTTGTTGTTTATTTCCCTTATTAGAATATAAACTCCACAATGGCAGAGACCTTCTTAAGATAGGGTTTTTCTTTATCTAGCATAGGGCCTAGTATTCAGTAGATGTTTAATACATATCTGTGGAACAAATGAGTGAATACTGGTTTAGGAAGGAACAAAGAACCACGATCGGTGATATTTCTTTTCACAGGAAGATTTGATTGTGTCTTCTCTTTGTTCAAAATTCTAATCTTTTACAGTTCTGCATGGCCTGTAAACCAAGCCTGAATAATTCATTCAGCGTGTGCTCTGGTCAGAGCTCTTTCAGTTGTAAACAACAGAAACTCATATCTAATGAGCTTAAGAAAATAAGATTAATCACCTATACATTCATATGAATGGTAAAACACAACAATAATCCAGAAAGAAGGAGGGAAGAGGACGGAGAGGGGAAGGGAGGGGGGAGGGACAGTATTTGGTGGGACCTTACCTATTGTGCACAGTGCAGTGGTATATTACAAATCTCTTAAGAGTATAAATGTCTGACCACAACAAATAAGTGAGGAGATGGCTATGTTAATTAGTTTGATGTAAGCATTCCACACTGTATATCAAATCAGCACACTGTACCCCATAAATGTACACAGTTATGATTTAATAAAAAATGAGAAAAAGATGTTATATTACATATCTAAAAATTTCAAATTAATTACTTACACAACTGTAAATTTCCTTCAGGTGTGGTTGGATCAAGGGGTTTGGTCAACTCAACAAAACTGCTGTCTCCTTCTCTTGGACATGCTTGACTCTGTCCTCATCCTCAGGGCAGCTCTGCTCATTTAGTAGTATTGGGTTACATGGGCCAAAATATTCCCTATTTTGAGACAGAGTCTTACTTTTTCTCCTTTGGTAGAGTGCTGGGGCATCATAGCTCACAGCAACCTCAAACTCTTAGCCTCCCAAGTAGCTGAGACTACAGGCACCTGCCACCATGGCTTGCAAGTTTTAGAGACAGAACTTTGCTCTTCTTAGGCTGATTTCAAACTTCCGAGCTCAGGTGATCTGCCCACTTTGGCTTCCCTGAGTGCTAGGATTATAGGCATGAGCCACCAAACTGAACTCAGAACTCCCTATTTTGCTTGAAGCCAGTTGGAGTTGCGTTTTTTTTTTTTCACTGATGAAAAATAAAAAAGCATGGACTAATACTCTTTCACTGTATCAGAGTCTGGCATGGTGTAAATACACGAAATAAATGAAAATGAGGCCTGAGCATGAGGAATCTGGGTCCCCATGTGATCTTGGATCCAGCTCACTGATCACCTCCCACCTGAACTCGAGTCCAGTGACTTATTAACAAGATTCCTTAATGAAATAAGCTTACAGGGTGTTTAATCCCACAGGAATCAAAAGGCTAAGCACTCAGTTTCTTTTAAAGCAGCTGAAATTAGGTTATCATTTTGCTCTGAAGATTATCTGCCATAAAGGTTTGAAAAGGTAGCCATTGAGTTTTATTTTTTTTTAATTTCATGTGGAGGTGAGATTGTCTCTTGCATTTTTTTGAATGACATCATGAGGACTGAAGCAGTGATCTCCAGAATTTTCATGGATGTTTAGAACCTGTAAAGATCCCCACCATGATCCAATTTTCCAGTGCTGCTACTTTGTTGTAGAAAGTAGTTTGCAATTGCTTTAACCTGTTGTTTCTCTCAAGAGACCTGCACTGTTAATGTTTTACAGAGATTCAAAATTCACGAATGGTGCTAGTGAAAGTTGGGGCATGCTGCAATGACCATTAGGGCTCACCAGGTGTCCAGGGGCTTCCTCCTCTCCCAGCTTACCTTGCAGGAAGGCTGGGGTTCTGGCTAATGGACTCTGAGGAGCAGTGATAAGTGTTACTCCAAGCCCAGGCAATCAAGAGAATTGTGTCTCCCTTATTTTTTCTTTTCTTATTTAGAATCGGCATGGAATTAATCTATTGAAATGGTGGAACCACCCGATGGAAGAAATCTGGATACTGGAGTCACCAAAGAAACCTGCACTAGGGAGCTGCTTGACCGACAGTGTACATTGTGGGAATAAGGATCGAATGTTTTTTACGATAAGGCACCGAGCTTTCTGGGTTTATTTTTATTTATTTATTTATTTTTATTGAATGGTAACTATGTACATTAATGCACTTCTAGGGTACAGTGTTGGGTTTTCACATGCAATCCGAAATACTTCCATCAAACTGGTCAACACAGCCTTCATGTCATTTTCTCAGTTATTGTTTTAAAACATTCACATTCTACTCTTAGAAAGATTCACTTCTACTCCTATAAGATAAACCTCAGAAGTGATCCCTCCAAACCCCCTCCCTCCACCCATTCCCCCCTCCCTTCTCCCTCCCCTGTCCCCATATTCTTAGGCTATTTGGTTATAGCTTTCATATAAAAGGTATAAATTAGTTTCATAATGGGGGTGTGTACATTGGATATCTGGGTTTATTTTTTATCGTGGCATGTCTCAGGCTATCCTGACTAATAGAAGCCTGTATTTCCCTTTCAGTAGCCTCTGGATGGACTGGAACTCAGAGGAGATCATTTCATTGTGTGTGTCTATTCCCCTTCCAATTCCTGGTTTTTAGATTTCTCTTTGAAGTTACTTTGGAACAATAGACCTGACTGAATCACAGCTCTCCTACTGACTCACTGGTTACCCTCAGGCAAGTTGCTTTACATCTCTGAACCTCGGTCACTTCACTGGTATAAAGTTGAAGACGGCTGAGCTTATTGGGAGATATACCACTCATTGCCTTTCAGCAAGCTACCATTTTTCTAAACTTCAATTTCCTAATTTGTTAAAAAGAGAAAATAATGTTTCCCATCTCTCAAAGTCATCCTAAGAATGGAAGGAGAAATGTGAAGAACCCAGTCTTGGGCTTGGACTCTGAGTGTGGCTACTTGGTATACTCCATTCCCTGTCTGTCTTTCTAGCCTATTGAGACTTCCAGATTTTTCCTGCCATTCTTGGCGTTATTTCTATCTTTCCTTTCCCGCCTTTCCCAATCCACATTTTATATATTAATAGAATATCTCCTCCTTTAAAGGAAATATAGACTCTTTTGTGGTTGGTTCTGTGTCACTGGGGAAGAATACACTTTCTAAGCAACTGAGTTATTTCTAAATAACTGAGCAAGTTTATGTTTCAAGACATCTAAATTGGGGGTGTGTGTTCAAACTATTTACACCCTGGTTATAAAAATGACCGCTGGAAGTTGAGGGCAAAGTTAAGTCCACACCTGAAGAACATAGTTAATACACTGATAAAGACTAATCATTTGTCTTGAAGAAAACTGAAACAGTTGCCCTGATAAACAGACCAATTGAGAACAATTAAAATCTCAGCCACTTATCTGAGCCAAACAAGAACAACCTCAGTGAGTTTGAAGGTGAGAAGTCACTTCAGCAGAAACTCAGGGAGCGGGATTCCTTGAGAAGGAGGAAATTTATACCAAGGTTTCACCCCTGTGGTCCTCTATCTATAAAAGTAGGACATGCCCAAAACCAAGAGTTTGGGGCAGGAGTTGTCTGTGTGCCAGGTCGGGGTGAAGGGAGAAGTACAGCGGGAAACAACCCCAGATCATGTCAATTTGGGTTTGCGTACGGATTCTCTCTTTCTTTCCTTTTTCATTACTTCTGTTTGAACTTTGTGGCTGTCCTCGGTGAGATCGGCTCCGCAGAAGGAAGGGTAGAAAGAACCGATTGACTGTTCTCAAAACAAAACAAAACTCAACAAAGGCCCTTTCTTTCTCAAAGACTATTCCCATGGAAAGTAAAAAGTGAGCCCACTTGGAATTACCTGACTGCAAAACAATGCCACTTTTATTAAAGGGAGTTAGTTTTCCACTCACCCAATTTAAACATGGCTCCACAGAAATTGCCGAAGTCTTCAAAAGGATGTGGTCCTCAGACTAGAGACCAAGGCAGAGAAATTTAAGGCTGAAAGAAACATTTTTGTTTTAGCAAACCAAAAATAAGGGTTAGAAGGGAGCCTCTCTTCTCAAATTATGTTAATAGTCAGATATGTTGCTCAGATATCCACGACTGAGCAATGGGACTTTGTTCAGCAGCCTTTTCTCCCGTGTTCTGGAAGGGGGGAGTTGCTTGGTTCTGAAGATATTTTAAACCGGCCCAGCATATTTTTTTTTTAAAGCACATTGAATTTGTTTTGGGGTTCTGCATAGCGTGTATATTTAATAAAACACATTTGTGTTGAGACGGGCGCGTTTGCCAGCTTTTCCTCTGAAATCTGCACATCACCTTTGGACCCGCTGTGAGTGAGGGAACAAGCCCGTGGCATCATGGAAAGAATCCGTTTCTATCTGAGGAGGGGAGCAAGGGGCTTGCTTTTTTCTCTGATTAACGTCAAGCGTAAGGGATTGTAGTCAATCCTTTCATTCTGTATCTCAGGAATCCCCCAAACATAACCAGTCAAGAGAGGCTTATCCTGTGTAGCTAGCTACTGGGAAATTCACGGCTTTTATAAAGTTTATTTAAAGCTAAATTTGAGCACATTGGTAACCACTGTGCTACGGGCACCATTCAGAGATGTGTTGTGAGATGATTTAATACAATAAATTGAACTCTTTACCAAACGGAGCTTTTTGTAAGCATGTATCTATTTATTGAGACAGTCTCACTCTGCCACACTGGTTAGACTGTTGTGTCATCATAGCTCACAGCAACCTCCAACTCATGGGCTCAAGCAGTCCTCTGGCCTCAGCCTCCCTAGTAGCTCGGACTACAGGCATGTGCCACCCCACTTGGATAGTTTACCTATTTTTTTTGGTAGAGATGGGGTCTTGCTCTTGCTCAGGTCAGTCTTGAACTCCTGAGTTCAAGCGATCTATCCACCTTGGTCTCCCAGAGTGCTCGGATTCCAGGTGTGAACCACCACCTCCTTCCTGTATGCATGTATTTAGAACAGGCTTTTTGTTTTTCATTTGTATTTATAACTGACACATCATAGCTGTATGTATTTATGGGGTAGGACGAGATGTTTCAGTGCATGTATGTGTGGTGTGATGGTCATATTGGAGTAATGACTGTGTCCAGCACCTTAAATGTTTATCATTTTCTTTTGTGGTGACAACATTCAATCTTCTCTTGTAGGTGTCTTGGAATATGCAGTACATTGTTATTTGCTCTAGTCATCCTACTGTGTAATAGAATACATGAACATTTTTTTGTTGTTGAGACAGAGTCTCACTGTGTTGCCCTTAGTAGAGTGCCCTGGTGTCACAGCTCACAGCAACCTCAAACTCTTGGGCTTAAGCGATTCTCTTGCCTCAGCCTCACAAGTAGCTAGGACTACAGACGCCCACTACAATGCCTGGCTTTTTTTTTTTTTTTAATTGCAGTTGTTCAGTTGGCCCAGGCCGGGTCTGAACCCACTACCCTTGGTGTCTGTGGCTGGAGTGGTAACCACTGTGCTACGGGCACCAAGCCAGAATACATGAACTTACTCTTTTGAAATACAGGGTTTGATCCAGGAACTTTTTTTTTTTTTTATTGAATGGTAACTATGTACATTAATGCACTTCTGGGGTACAGTGTGGGGTTTTTACACACAACCCGAAACACTTTCATCAAACTGGTTAACATAGCCTTCATGTCATTTTCTTAGTTAT
The DNA here is from genome assembly GCF_000181295.1 of Otolemur garnettii. Taxonomy (NCBI): domain Eukaryota; kingdom Metazoa; phylum Chordata; class Mammalia; order Primates; family Galagidae; genus Otolemur; species Otolemur garnettii. Next base: position 3,398,844 of record NW_003852399.1, read on the forward strand.
TATTTTAAAACATTCACATTCTGCTCTTAGAAAGATTCACTTGTACCCTTGTAAGATAAACCTCAGAAGTGATCCCTCCAATCCCCCCCTCCACTCATTCCCCCCTTCCCTCCCCCCTCCCCGTATTCTTAGGCTGTTATCAGGTTACAGCTTACATATAAAACGTATAAATTAGTTTCATAATAGGGGTGTGTACATTGGATACTTTTTCTTCCATTCTTGTGATACTTTGCTCAGAAGAACATTTTCCAGCTCCATCCATGTGAACATGAAGGACGTAAAGTCTCCATCTTTCTTTATGGCTGCATAGTATTCCATGGTGTACATAT
>NW_003852399.1:3399908-3409795 GCF_000181295.1 Otolemur garnettii
AAAAAAAAAAAAGGACTCAAATAGTAGATTTTTTTGAGGGCAAAGCTTGTCTCTGGTTCACCATTTTATCTTCTGTACTAAGCATAGCAGGGGTCTGTTAACGCCAGCTAAGGGAGCGAGATCCGGTTTCATCGGACATGCAGACCATGTCTCCTGACTCTGGATTAGACAGAGCCACTCAACATGAAGAACATTGCAACCTGCAGGACAGTTTTTCCTTCCTTATTGTCTCAAAATGAGTACAAAGGATACTTTTGTTTTGAATTTTCTCACTCAGCCATTTGGATATCTAGCCAGGAGAAATAAATAACCAACACAGGTGTTAACAAGAAGTTTTGAGACGTTTGGTAGCTATGAACTCGGCACTGTATGTTCTGATTCTTTCACTCAGAGGTTGACAGGCTAAGAGTATTCCGTCCCACCTTGCTCTTACGCCTTAGGAGCTGGGAGATCTGGTTTGTCTAAGATTTCCATTTCTCAAGTGCTCTGGGCTGACTGATACTCGCTCATTGGTCTCCTGCCCTCTATGTTGCCCCACATAGTACAACAGGATTAATCTGTAATTTTTTCATTTATGCAGAAAATATGTGCACGTTTCTGGTATTCATACTATGCCACATGGTGGTGGCACACATAAGTAAGAGATGGTTTAGTCTCGAAGACACTCACAGTCTACAGAGAGCAAGACGCATATAGAAATTATTGCAAGGAGGAATGAAGAGTGCCCTGAAGAGGGTCATAACCACAGTGAAGAGTGCCCTGCTGTTATGTGCCGTCGACCTGGGCCTTGGTCGTGATGCCTCTGTCACAGGTGGAGGGACATTATAAAACGTGCTGAGAAGATGTTGTGGGGGCATGTTGTACAATTGTTGTATGACTCTTTAGGGGAACCCTAGGAGCAATTGTGTGGCTTCAGGAATAATTCTTCTCCTGAGAAGTGGTGGTGCATTCTTGGGTGACTTCTGACTGAGAGACGAGGCTTCCTTTTTTGTATCAGCTGCCAATGAGTTTAGAGCCAAAGTTGTCCCCACAGCACCTGTTAGTGACTTCAAGTACCTGCAGAGCTACAGAGAGCGTCTCACTCTACATTCAGTTGTAATTTCCTGTCCTTGTTCATTTATTTATTTATTTATTTTGCAGTTTTTGGCCGGGGCCGGGTTTGAACCCACTGCCTCATGGGGCCGGCGTCCTTTTTGCTTTAATCTTTCCTTGTCCGTGCCTTTTAAGGTAAGTTATTTTTGTTCTATTTTTAAACATCTCCTTGAATATTTCTACTATAAGGCAGACTCTAACAATACATAATAATACTATGTAATAATAATAATAGTACCACTACTACTAATGCCTTCCTGGTCTCAGGAGGAGCAGCTGATACAGGGAGGTGAGTCAGATGGTGGAGCAGGGGGCTTCAGACAGAATAAACATTGTACGAAAAAGCAAAACCTTGTAAAATGGACACGCGTTCTGGCTTCCATTTTAGCGTAATGAAAAGAATTCGTAACAACATATTTTTTCTCCTTCAACATTGTCTTTTGATCTACGGAGTACTTCCTGGATATTTCTAATATCTTTTATCAGGCAGAGCAAGCGTGACCCAGAATAAAGAAGCTTTATTCTGCTCACCACCGTTCTGTCCCTTTACATCCACTCTGGGGGCCTGTTAATCCCACGGCCCTCGACGGAGACTCAGGCAGGCCCCAGAGCGTTTCTAGTCTCTCTTCACTTGATCATAAAACAGTGTCTCCATGGAGGAATTAAAGTACTTGCTCCCATATAATTCTAAATTGATTAAAGTTGAGGCGTTGCGTCCTCTGGCTCAGGAGGGAAACTACAGGAGGGGAAAGGCTGGCGTTGGCTCCTGGTGTCTGCTGACGCTTCTCCCCATATCCCCATTGCAGGCTTCTGACCCCTCAGAATTGGAGTTCAGGGCAGGGGTGGTCGAGGAGCAGGAAAGTTCTTGCTCAGTGGCCCTTGGCATGGAGACTATAGTGCCGCACGAGCCCCTCACATCCTCCCATCCCACTTCCTCACTCCATCTCTTGCTTCAGCAACCAGCTGCAATCGTGGTGTCTCGGAAGCAGAGCTTATTATTGGGTTTCTGCCCTGGGACTTCTTTGCTGCCACTCTGTGGGATGCCAAAAGACCCCACTTAGCCTTTCTGATGCGTGCATCAGGGGATTGTAACCCCATGAGCAACACTCAGCCATCAGCATGGAGATTGAAGAACACAGCACCCTTTTCCTTATCTCAGGGTCTTGCCAAGCATCCTGCAAAGCTTGCTACAAGCCCCTAGCTGCCCACAGAGCAGTGAGTTCAGTGACCACTCTTGGAATGGCTCCTCCTCCTCCCTGGCCTTACTGTTCCAAACTCCCACTCTTGATTCTTGTGGTCACTTCCCTCTACAAAGAAACCTCCCTGCATGAAAAGCCTTCTCTTCAGCTTTGCTTTTTAAAACTCAGGCTCATAGAGAAATCTAGCAGTTAGGTACCTTTTCAGTTTTCATAATGGTTTAGAAGAGCTTGGTGTCTCGTAGTTGCTTTTGTGGGTTCATTAGGGAACCCTAAACCTGGGGATCTCCTGTCCAGGGAGTTCTTTGACAAGAAGGAATTGGCTTCTTATTTCCATGGGTGACTATCTTCATCCTTGGATACAGAGACATGACTGGCTACCTGATCCTTGTTCAAAGTATTAAGAATTTTAAGATGACAGTGGCAGTGCATTAAATCCTAGTATGGGGTCTCTCTAAGCGTGGGGCCCTGTGTGGCTGTACTGGCTGCGTACTCATGATGCCCACTTTGCTCTAGGCCTTTCTGCCACCACCTCCCAATCAGATGACTCCACATCAGGCCTCTTTTCTAGAAAGCTCCATATCTGGCCTGCGGGATGCTTACATCCTTTGCCCAGTACTCTGCTGACCTTACTGCCTGGCCAGCCCTTTCCCCTGTAGATTTCTCAGTATAAGTCATATGTAGTGCACTGGGGATTCCTTTTGGCCAGCCTGCCAATGTCCTTTGCCTCTTGACTTTTATGCCTTTCCATACCAGAATCAGGCCAGACCTGTGTGGCCAACATCATAATATAGAAAGATAGAGTGGGACTTCCAAGGGTAGGTCGTAGAGGTATTTTAGCCTTGGCTTTGTTCTCTTGATTTGCTTGCTCTGGGAAAAGCCAGCCGCCATGCCATCAGAGAGAGCATCGTAGAGAGGAACTGGCCAAATGGTAGCCTGCACTTTGCCGGCCGTGTGAATGATCCAGCTTGGAGCAGTTGCTTCAGCCCAAGTCAAGCCTTCAAATAACCTCAGCCCTGGAGAACAGTTGACTGCTACCCTAAGCAAGAACTGGCTAGCCACGCTGCTCCTGAATTCCACAGGCATAGAGGCATGAACAGCCACAGATCATGGCTGTTGTTTTGAGTGACTGAGTTTTAGGGTGACGTGTTATGTAGCAAACCATAAGTAGTATAGTAATGGAAAGCAAGCCTGCCTTTGGGGTGGGGGGGCATATTTCTTCACGGAACTCTTCTTCAAGCATCCTCTCTCTTGATGAGGGGGTGTTCATCTCCCCCTGGACCAGACGTGGACAGTTGTTTCTGGAAGAAAAAGTATTTGTGGGGTCATGTTAGGATCAGACAGGATGTACTGCCTGGGGCGCTAACTAACCCTAGAAGGGAAAAACTGGTTCTCAAGATGGCACTCGTTCTTTCATATACTCAATTTGGTATGAGATATTTTTAAAAAAATTATACACATACTTTTTCCACTTATTCTGATTTTTTGGGTGTGTGTCTTCTTTTAAGACCTCATTTTAGCATATGCCTCAACTTCCATTTTCACCTCCCGTTATATTTTCTTACCCAACTCGAAACTCAATGGGCGCAGTGTCTCAGGGAGGACATTTTCGTCCTCTGTATTCCTCTTCGATGATGCCATCTTTGTGAATTGCTTTTGGAAAAAAAAATTCCGCATTGCAGAACTTAACTGATTTCGTGCAAGGACATTCTTCCAACAGCCAGACTGGGTAGCCTGGCTTTGAAAAGCTGAGAATCAAAAATAGCAGGAATATTCATTACAAAACAGAAGTCTGAAAGAGGCGCCCATGTTCTGAGAAAAATCTTTTAGCCAAAGAACACAAGTCCTTGTCCAGATTATCATGGATAAAATTCAAAAAAATTGTTTTTTTTTTTTCCTTATGGGAGAGAGAGAGAAAACCAGTTTTGGAGCTGTGACCTAGTTCTGCTAATAAGGAATTTATTACTGAGGACTAGATAATTTATTTACCATCTAATCACAGACTTTCACACAAGGACCCGGGATCCGCTGAGACCTTGGGGAACTATAGTTCTAGTTGCCACTTTTCTTGAGAACCTGGGTGACCTCTCTGCATCTCATGCTCTTTCTCTGTATCTCGTTCTCTTTCTCTGCATGAGTCTGAGAGTATCTGTTGACCAGAGATAAACTATCAGAGGGCTTTGAAGTGCTATAAATGCTTCCCTTATTCGAGGTTTCATTATTATTGTGGTTCTTATATTTAGAGTCATTTTCTGGAAGAGGGGAGAAAAACGGCTTCTATGACATTATAAAAACATTAAAAATCAAATAAAAAACAAGCCGGTGCATGATAACTGTTAAGCAAGTTTCTGTTAATTGAATCATATTTCTCCACTGATTTGCATAAAGAATGATGATTGGTTTCCACGGGGGCAGGTGGCTTACAACGAAGCAAAATCACACTCAAAATTGCAGAAAATCTTTCAGCAGTCATTTAAAATACCAAAATAGGCTATGGCTAGGAGTGTGTGTGACCTGACCGTGACATAACTGATTCTATGAGGGAAGGTCTTTGAAGGATGGGGCAGGAGTTTCGTCCAAGTCTGAAAAATGTGGAATCCTTTTGATTATGATGGAAATAAGATTTTCCCGGTAAGTGTGGTGGTAGATGCAAATGTAAGGGCTTGGCTGGAGAACAGAAGCTACTCCACATGTTCCAGGGAATAAAGGTTTTATTCAAAGGAATTAAGACCATGTAGAGCTTCTGGAAAAGCTTGAGAAAGATCAGAAATTCTACCATGGCTGATCTCAGCCTGAAACACCAAAACAGAGATTCTCATGAGCTCTAATTTTCAATACTGTCTGGGAAGCTGCCACCTAGTACTCTCACACAGTGGCAGGAAAGTTGATGCTTCTCAGGAAGCTTTGGAGAAGCAGTTGTGAATCTCACAGGCCTGGCTGGCAGCTGCCTCCAAGGTAAAGCGCCCACCTACCCTGTGCCTCTGGGATCTAGATGAGTCCTCTCTTTGGTAAACTCTTACCAGGAACTGTCTGGGAAAGGGGATGCCTGAGGAAGGGCCCCTGGAGTGAGAACTTGGAAGGAAAGATAATGGTGCCAAATCAACAGCAGACATCCACAGGCGCCCGTGTGTGTTTTCTCTGTGCTAGCATTACTGGGCTGTCTTAGCCAATCCAGTAATCTTAGGAAGGAAGCATCATTCATCTTTTAATCTTTTAAAAAAATTTGTTTATGTAGATGATATAAGTGAGGCTCAGAGAAGTCAAATAACTGGTGTTAGGTTATAACACTGGTGTGTCCCCCTTAACATTCAAACACGGGCTTCTATCAGGGAAAATTCTTAGTTCTTTTGGTATTTTATACCTATAGACAAGTAGTTCAAATGTTAGCTATATCAGAATTGCCTAGAAGAATCACCCCGTCCCCAGAATTCCTGAGTCAGCAGGTCTGGGGGTAGACAGGGGAAAAGGGGACTTGAGATTGGCATTTCTAACAAGTTCACAGGAGATGCTGATGTTACTGGTCCAGGACCCACGCCTGGAGACCTGAAGGGTAGGGAGAAGATCCTACACCTTATCTCAGCCTATTGGTGCTCAGGGCCAGGCCAACCCTATAAAATACCAAATTTGCTTTAAATATTTTTATTGTATTTGAATATGGCTATTATCAAGCAGCACAGATGCTATGCCAGGCCGTGTGTTTGTGTGTGTGTATGCCTGTGTTCATGTGTGTGGATTTTACCCACAAATCCTTAGCAGGTAATTGCTCAGCTGGATGGAAATGGATGAGCTCCTATTTCTGAGTACCACCTTATTGGAAACCAAGGAGGGTACCTTGTGCTATGCATATTTTCCTGATTGAGTCAGAATACCAAATTAAACTTTTGGGTTGATGATTTATTTATTATTTCATTGTGAATTAAAAAAAAAAATCTGTATATGCTAAGTAAATGGCCCAAGTCTTACTTTGGCATTCATGGGAGTTAACATTAATCTTGATGAATTATTTGCTTAGTCATTGAGTATGTAATTTAATTCTATAGAAATTGCATGGCAATTTGGCACGCATTAGTGAGCAGATACTGTCTCATAGCTTAACGAACTTGTCATCCTTTTAAGGTGGGGGAAACATTTAAGGAATTAACAATCAACTAGAAGGAAGCCTGCGTAGAAATTCAAGGAACTCTCCAAACCTTCATGGACCCTCTCAGGCACAGATATACAGATTTCAAATACCCAGGAGAATGCTGGAGTGGGGGGTGGTGTAACTTTTTTCTCTTTGGAAGGAGTCAGAAAGCGCAAGCGTAAACCTAGCCCTACTTACAAACGGCTACAGAACGCTTGACTGCCACCTACTCTGTGGGGTTTCTTACCTGTCAAATGGGGGTGTGTTTCTAATCCTACTTATTTTAGAGGATTGTGGTGAAAATTAAATGAGATAATGAATGGAAGTAAAAGTTCTGAATATTGTTGATTCTCAACAAATTATTATGATTGTTACAATATTATAATGGTACTTATTACCTTAGTAATAATTTCCCCGTTATTTCCTTCCTTTCTTCCTCCTTCCTTCTCTCCCCCAAATCCCTCCCTCCCTCCCTCCTTCCTTCTTTCCTTCTCTCCCTCCCTCCTTCCTTCCTTCTTTCCTCTCTCCTTTCCTTTCTTCTTTTCCTCTTTTTTCCTTGTTTGCCTGCTTATTATAAAGGATGCAACTCATTGACAACCAAATGGTATGGGTAGGTGGGTGATGTGTGGCTTTTAGGCCCTTCCTAAGTGTGCCGCCCTCCCAGCATGTCTATGTGTCCACCAATCTGGAAGGTTCTCAATGAACATCTCTTTCAGGACTCTGAGAAAGAGTCCCACTTTCTGGCCCAGAAGTTCTGATTACTGTGAACCACCATCTCCTTCCCCAGCCATGGAGCCTGCGTCTTCGCCCTCCTCTATTCACACTGGATTTCTCTCCACTGTGCTTTGTGCCAAATTCCCACTCAACCTCAAGACAAAGCTGGTTTATCACCATTTCTGTGAAGGCTGCTGTGATCATCTCTGCCCATGGCAGAGATGAGGGCTGTTGCCTCCAGCCTTTTCTGTTCCAGTGCCTCCTGCCTCGTGCTGAAATTGTCTGCATTCATGTTTATGTCCTTCAAATGCGGAGAGCTCCTTGAGGAAATGACTGACTGTGGTTTTCATATTCATGACCATAATGCCTGGCCCAGGGTAAGTAGTTGATGAATAAATTAATGCTGCTTTGGGCCCACACAGTGGCTATCAATCTGATGGTTTTGGACACCATTTTTGAAATTAGGATGGGATGAGCCTAAGATACAAAATTTAAGGAAGTTCTCACTGCCAGTACACTTTTTTGTACACTCTGGAGTTATTGCAAACATCAGACACTTCATCTACACTTATTGCACAAGACAGTTTTTATTAGCATCTGAGCTTTGAAATTTGAATATTAAATTTTTTTGTTCATGTATTTCTAAGAACTGGTATTAATATTATCCATTTGTCAGGTACAGGTATCCTTCCTTTGGTGGTCTGGGTTTGCTGAGTACCTGGTACATGCTAAGCCTGGTGCTAGCTACCAGGGACACAGTAGCGGGTGAGATGTGCAGGTGTGTTGAGCAGCTCCATCTTCATCCCCACCTCTGCTCTCACGGAGCTCTTGTAAGGATGAGGAAAGAGTAGGGTGAGTACTCACCAGGAATTGCTGTAAATGGTTATAATATGAGATTAAATAAAGTTAAGTTCAGTGGGAACAGTTGAGAGAAAATGCTAGGGGGGTTTGGAGATGACTTATAGCTGGGAGGACAGACAGACCTTGTGAAGGGGGTGGCATTGATGACTCATATGTGTCCAATGCTGTTGGTGCCTCACTTAGTTTCCCCTTACTGGGCCCAGCTGCTGAGGTGGCTGGTTTCTAATGCCAACGGCTATACTCTTCTCTGAAAAATTGCCCTTTACTGATAAGATCCCCTGCTCCTCAAGATGCCTGGGAAATTACAGCCCCTCTGCTTGGGTGGCTCACAGCCAATGGCTGATCCATGCCTTGACTTAGCTATTCCCCTGGCCTATCTCTCCTCCTTTCCCCTCAAAGTAGTACCCCAAGGAACCCCATACATATAGGGACTCAGGCTTGAGACGAAACCCAGCAAGGACAACAACAGTAGTGCACATAGTACTGCTAATATCACTACTGATAGGTCAGGCGTAGTGGTTCACGCCAGTAATCCCAGCACTGTGTGGGGATGAGGAGGGAGAATTGCTTGAGCTCAAGAGTTTGAGACTTTCCTGAGCAAGAGTGAGACCCCAATTCATAAAAAAAAAAAAAAAAATGAACCGAGGCAGGTGCTGTGGTGAGCACCTGTAATCCCAGAGGCTTCCAGAGGCTGAGGCAGTGGGATGCCCACAGCCCGAGTCTGAGGTTGCAGTGAGCTATGATGCCAGCCATTGCACTCTGCTCTGGGCATAGTATGGGACTCTGTCTCAACAATAACAACAAAAAAGCAAAGAGATAAAAACCAAAAATAAGCAAGGAAATTCAAAAACATATTACTGATAATTTGGAACTTTGCATGTGTTCCCTTTTCTATTTTTTTTTGGGGGGGGAGGGACAGAGTCTCACTATGTTACTCTTGGTAGAGTGCCATGGCATCACAACTCACAGCAACCCCCAACTCTTGAGGTTAAGGGATTCTCTTGCCTCAGCCTCTCAAGAAGCTGGAACTACAGGCACCCACTATAACACCCGGCTATCTTTTGGTTGCAGTTGTCATTGTTTGGCAGGCCCAGGCTGGGTTTGAACCCGCCAGCCTCCATGTATGTGGTCGGCGCCCTAGCCGCTGAGCCTCCTTATAAAAATCTAATTTTTATAAAACTTCTGAGTTGTTGTTCTGATTTGCACAAAAGGAAACTGAAAGTCAGAGAGGTTCTAGGTACTTCGCCCAAGTTTGCACAGCTGCTAGCTGGGCATTAGACCTAGGTAGTCTGGGTTTGGGATGTGTGATGGAGGCACCCCAGGCCTCCATAGCTGTCTACCTCCAGACCTCGAGAGCTCTTCTTGAGGATTCAGGACGTTGGGGTCCTCCTGAGTTCTGAGGCAGGGACCTCATGTGATGTCCTGTGGTGTGGTGTGGTGTGGTGGGAAGAGTACAGGGTGAGGAGTCAGGCAGCCTGGATTTCAGACCTGGGCTGTGTCTCAGGGGTTTTGTGAGATCCCCTCCCTGGGCCTCATATTTCTCACCTGCACAATGGGCCCCAAGTTACTTGACAGTGTCATGGTGAGCTCTCTGTGAGCATCTGCATTCCTTATCCTTTGTGCCTGGCATGTGGCAGAGAGTTATGCCACAGTCAGCCCACTTGGGGTGCATTTGATGATGGCAGAGGCAGAGAGGCTGGCCCAACTTGTTCAAGTGTCAGGAACATGAGCTCTGCTCCTGGGCAGAGGCTGTGTTGAAATGGGCAGAGCTCCCTCAGTTCTCTGTACCGTGAGGAGGTGTTTACTTTTCTGCCTCAAACTATAGACACCTGTGGTGCCGTGTGGTGTGATGTCATCTGTGTGGTGTGGTGTTGTATGATGTGGTATGGTGTGATGTCATG
>NW_003852399.1:3409859-3523191 GCF_000181295.1 Otolemur garnettii
GTGGTGTTGTATGATGTGGTATGGTGTGATGTCATGTGGTGCGGTGCAGTGTGATATGGTGCGATGTGGTGTAGTGTGGTGTGGTATTATATGGTGTGTGGTGCGATGTCCTGTGGTGTGGTGTCTTGTGGTACCATGTGGTATAGTGTGATGTAGCACTGTGTGGTGTCATGTGTCATGTGGTGCTGTGTGGTATGGTGTGGTATCGTGAGGGGTGATATCGCATAGTGTGGTGTAGTGTCATGTGGTGTGGTGTGGCATTGTGTGGTGTCACGTGGTATGGTGTGGTGCCATGGGTTGTGATATTGTGTGGTGCGATGTCGTGTATTGTGGTGTCATGTTGTGTCATATGATGTTGTGTGGTGTCATGTGGTGTCATGTGGTACTGTGTGGTATCTCTATCCTGAGTCTTGGAAATCCTGGACATGTGGTTTCCTCTTCAGGTCCAGGAGCACTGCATGGGGCCCAGGAGGAGAGGACAGAGCTGGGCCTCCCTCCATCCACGAGGATATTGTCTGGAAGGTTCTCACTTCCACTTCCATTCCTTTGGGCAAAACTTAATTTATAACTACATCTGGCTGCCAGAAGGTTGGAAAACTGGGATTTCCAAGTTCCAATCCCAAGAAAACTGGGATTTCTTGGAAGAAGAAGGGCAAGTAGCAGCCGCTGCTTTGGTGCACAGTCTGGGGCAAAGATGGTGGTGACAACCTGGCAGTCTTCACTAACACTCATGAGTTATTAAGGTGTGCTGATCATGAGTGTTGAAGACCTCTACCCTCAGTCGCTCTATGAGACATCATGGGCGCTACTCACATCATGTCTATGGTGCGGATGTGGTGGCTGAAGGGAAGGTCTGGATGTGATGCAGGCAGGCCAGCTTTAGAGGCCACATGGCTAACTACCATGCCATATGGAAGGTTCCAGAATGCTTAGACACTGTTTGATTTGCAGATTTGCTATTTACTAACCCCATAGCCTTGGGTAAAGCTATTTTTCCTCACCAGGTCTCAGTGTTTCCATCTGTAAAGTGGGGTTGGTATACATTCATGATGGAGTGGTTGTGTGGAGCAAATGAAATGACATGGGGGAGCACTTTGTCATAAAGTGTCAGAAAATGCTAGAAATAAAATCAACTGTGATTTATTTTAGGGACTTGGGGTTCCAGCGGTGGTGAACAGAGAAAAGTTGCATTACCTGCTTGCCAATATCTGAAAGACAAGATTGTCTGCATGAAACGCCATGCTTCTCAGAACACGGCCTGCATTCCCCATCCTTTCACAGACTCCTACTCCTGTCAGGCCGTAACCATGCCTGCAGGATCACTTTGCCTCTCTATACTGGTCGGCCAGAATAATACAGCAAATGAGGGTAGCAGAAAGAAAAAAAAGAGAGAGATGAAGTTTGCTACTTCACTAGAAAGACAGAACTCTAGAGGAGATTAGGGAGAATTTTTCACTAAATCCTGCTGCATTACTATGTTGGCTGCTTTTCTTAGGAACAGCAAGAGACAGAAAAAGATCTTTGCTATTCTTTGTCCACAACAGACACAGACTCAAGCCAGAACTAGAGCAAAGTGGGTGTCTGCACAGTGTGGGGCACAAGCATCTCCTAGTCCAGTGCCCGGCGTCCAGCGGAGGCTCAAGGACTAATTACAGCAAGGGAGTGAGCAGCTTCTGGCTTGTGTGGCCCGAAGGTTTCTCTACAGAGGCTGCAAATGGTTCTGCATGGAGCCTGCTCTGCAAATTGGGTCAGCAGGTCAATGGGGCCTTTTATATGCCAACCAAGCTGCCTATATTTACGTGTAGGGTCAGATCTAGGGCAGAAAAAGATGCAGGCAAAAGACATCCATTTAGAACTTTTCCGTGCTGATGCTGACTGCACAGAAGGTTGTTCATTATTTATAGACCAGACAATTGTGTTTTGTACAGTAACCTTATTTAGGCATATAAATAAGCAAAAGATAAGAGAGGAGAGTAACAACACATTGGTTTTTTTTTCCTCTTCAAATGAAAGGTAGATGAAGCGGTTTTATATTTGAGGTTTCCTGGCTGGCATATTACCCAGACAGCAGGAATTAGAATAGATTTAATCGTCTAATCCATACTAATGGGGGCATTAAAAACACCGTTTATTAAATTTATCTTTTTGACATTTTTAATATATTCCATTGCAGTTTTGCAGCATAAGTGCTGAATAATGATAATATTTAGCATTTATTAAATGCTTGCTATGATTGTGCCAGACACTGTGCTATGCAATACACATTATCTCACTGTGTCCTCACCACAAAGCTATGAAAAGGCATCTCTTTCTACTCCTATTTTACAGGTGAGGACCTTGTGACACGGAGCTGTGCTCTCTGTGCTGAAGTTCATCTAGTTAACAAGTAGGGAAGTTGGGGATTGAAGCCAAGTTTCTTCTACAAGTTCATGCACTTGCTAGTCTGTTGAATGTACCTGACGGTCATTCTACCTGCAGTTTTGGAGTGGGATGTCCCTTTCTGTTCTGGAAGTGACAGGTGAGTGAAGCAAAGTGAGCTGATCCTTGGTGGGGGCACACAACATGCAGAGATCTCATTTTGGGTCCAGAGTAAATGCTCAATGTTTTGGTCCACTTCTGGACATCTCCAGAATCTCATCTCTAAACCAAGAGAGACTCTTGAATTTTTTTTTCTTTTTTTTTGGAGACGGAGTCTTACTTTGTTGCCCTTGGTAGAGTGCGGTGGTGTCATAGTTTACAGCAACCTCAAACTCTTGGGCACAAGTGATTCTCTTGCCTCAGTCTCCCAAGTAGCTGGGACTAGAGGTGCCTGCCAGAGCACCCAGCTATTTTTTAGAGACAGGGTCTCATTCTTGCTTAGGCTGGTCTCGAACTCCTGAGTTCAGGCCATCCACCTGCCTCGGCCTCCCAGGGTATTGGGATTATAAGCATGAGCCACTGTGCCTGGCCCTGAGAATCTTGAATTTTTTAAACTTACACTTTAAAATAATATGGCAGTTTTCTTGACCTCTAATCTCTGGGAGTACCAGTGAGTTAGTTGGTTCATTCACTCTTCTACATCAGCACTAATTTAAGTACCTACTGTGTTCTGGCTGCTAGAGCTTGATCAGTGAACAAGACAGGGGGAAACTTCTCCCCATAGAGAGATTACCTCACAGGAAGAGGAGATAGAGAGTGAGAAGCATAAGGAATAAATATGTGACATGTGATCAAAATGAAGGTGAAAGGGATTGGAAATGCCGGGGCTGAAGGTCTCGGGGTATATTTGAGCCATATTGGAAGGAGGTGATGGGCTCAATCTTGGCAGTGTCTGGGGAAACACATTTCTCCGAGGGGCAGCAGCCATTCAAAGAACCTATGAGTGGAGATTGCTTGGAGAGTTTGGGGGGCAGCAGGTTTCAGCTCCAGCTGGTTGGGGCAGAGTGCTCAAGTCAGAGAGATGTTGTGGGCCAGGCTGTGTAGGCAGTCTAAGAATTTGGCTTTTGCTTTGAGTGAAATAGGAAGTAACTGGAGGAAAAATGAGTGACATATGCTTTTATTGACAGTTACTATTTGCCAGTGTTGGGAATATCAGGATTAAAGAAATATTCCCTAAGCAGGTCACGGTTCTCCTGAGAGAGACATATAAAGCCATGTGGTATAGCATGAAAGGTGCTGAAACTCAGTGTGGGGGCCAATCTCAGAGGGTGCCCATGCGCCTCACTTCCCTGTGTGTGTGCCCTTTGCTAATCAGTCCCCTCTCACATTGTCAAGTGCGTAACAAATACAGTATTGCAGAAATGAAGGTGTGGGACGTGCAAGGAAAGGTCATAGAAGACTTTGGAGCTTCTGCTTTTTCTTTCTTTTTTTTGGGATCACTTGCTCTAGGGGAAGCCAGCCGCCATTGAAAATCCCACATGGTCAGGAACTGATGCCTCCTACCGATGGCTGGTACAAATTTGCTTATGATGTGCGTGAGCCATCCCAGAAGCAGATCCTAGCACCTCAGCCAAGGCTTCAGATGACGGCAATCTCATGAGAGACCCCAAGCTGGAACCCTCCAGGCAAACTGCTCTCAAATTTCTCACCTTGTAGAAACTGTGAGATCATTACTATTTATGTTTGTTTCAAGTCACTTAAGTTTTGAGTTTTGTTCAGTGGCAATTGATAACTGAAGCTCTTTAAATAGGAATCCAGTCTGGGGAGGGTGGAGCTAGTTATCAGGAAAGGCTTCTTGGAGGAGGCGAAAACTATGTCTTACAGAATGAGGAGTTCTGAGAAGGAATTAGCCGAGAAAGAGCGATGGGGAGGTGGTGCTTTCCAGGCAGGAGGAACAATATGTATAAAGGCCTGGAGACAGCTCAGTTGGGGATAGAAAACTCAAATGCCTATCAGGGCCAGGCAAATAATGTAAGTGGGTGAAGCAGATGGTTTATGGGTGTGGAATACTCTGAGTCAGGGCTAAGGCTGGGAGAAGCATGCCAGAATGTAGGCCCAAAGTCCCAGCTCCTTCAATTTGTCAAAAATGCCAGAGATTATATTTTAACATAAAATCTCCCAATTTTCAAAAGGCAGCCAACCCAAACCTCTTAGTGGCCAAATTATCCCCCTTGCTGAGGACCTGTTATGAGTTGTCTGGTGGTGACTTCAGCTGGAGCCCAAACCTTTGTCCTCTGCCTCCTGGTTAGTTTAAGTCCCACGTGACTGGTGCAATGATTAAGTGTCTCAAGGGTTTTCTAAGCGATGGAACATGATATCTGAGCTCCACTGAGCTTCATCAGGAGAAAGGAAGTCAGTGTTTATTCACATGCAGAATTCCAAAGCACCTCAGCCAACTCCTCTACACTCTAATATTGTGATGGTGAAGGTGTCAAAGCAACATTTCAAAGTATAAGGTGGTTAACACTGTGAACAGTGACCCTGTGTGTCTTTCTGAAGCCGTAAAGCCTACAGATAGCATCCAGTGTTGGCCACCTAGAAGGACTTTTCAAGGTACTGGTATGCGGCTGTGGGAATGCCCATATTTTAGAAAGAGAGGCCAGTGAGTTCTTGGAACCCTTACAATGTGTCCAGCATGGGGCTGCCCATGTGGAAGCGTATTTAATCCTCCAGGGAGCTCTAGGAGATTGGTGCTCTCATTGTTCCCCTTTTATAGTTGAGGAAGGAGACTCCCAGGGAAGATTACTGATTTGCCCAAAGTCTTACGGCCAAGAAGAGCCTGGGCAGGGATCTCTCCTGGGACTGTTAAAAGCTCATGTTTTTACTTTCTTTCCTGTGGTTTCCTCTCTGGCATCAAATGAGAGAAAGCTGTGAAGTGTCTGAATTTATTGGAGTGGAATCCAGTGGTGACAATCTGATTGGAAGGGGCGCAGGCCCCAGGACTTGTGAGGCAGTGTGCGTAGAGCACGTGCAGTTTTTAGAATGGTTTTTGCTTCTTCTCCCCACCCTTACATTACCCCTTGGTGACGCTATTGAGAAGGACCTGCTTATGAAATGAGTTTTAAGGACAACTCACATGTCGGATTTAGTCACATGGTTTGTACCAAGCTTTTGAGTTAGGATCCCGTGAGTCAGATTCATGTTTTCCTTCTTAGGCCACATGCTTTGATTTGTGGTGGGAAATGGCTCAAAGTAGAGGAAACCCTATAGGATTTGGAGCCTGGGACATGTGGATTTCAATCCTGATTCAGCCACTGGCTAGCTGTGTGACTCAGACCCCTGGTATAACCTGTCTGAGCTCCAGTCTCCTTTTCTGGCATAAGAGGTTAAGGGGTAACTTCCAGAGTCTCCAGGTGTGGGAGCCTGGCACATGGGAGGCACTCACCAGAGCCTTGTTGAATGAATGAATGAATGAATGAGTGAGTGAGTGGAAGGTTCAGAAACATTTTGCAGAGTAGATGGGACCTGAAGTGTTTCAGGCAGATTTTATATGTGGGAAGGAATTTCAGGAGGGGAAATGACAAGGGCAGTGGTGTGGTGGCAAGAATCCTGGGCTTAGTAGACAGTGAAGAGCCAACCTGGCTGCTTCAGGAGAAGAGGGTGGCCCAGGGGGGCCTGCTCTGTCTTCCCAATCCTGATTAAATTTCCTCAGAGGCCAGAGGAGCTAGGTGCTGACACTAACAGTTCTTTTAACAGGCCCTTTCATCTCCCATCTCAAAGCGCTTTGCAAGTGTTAATTACATCTCCAAACTCCTAGTGAGGTAAATATTATTTATCTACCTTTTGTAGATGAAGAAATTCAGGCACAAAGAGAAGTGATTTTCCCAGGGTACTGCCCTAATGGGTACCCATTCCCACCCTGGCTCCAGAATTGCCAAAACACTTCTTGAAGAAAAGCAGAGGAAAAAAAAATTAGATCCCTTTACCTGCCCCCAGCCTATACCCTTATATATATATATATGTATGGCACAGAAATTAGACAAAAAAGCAAAAGTCATCATAAGATAATATCTCTGAGAATTTTTTTAAGTCCTCCTAGTGCATTCTCAAATGTATACCCCTCTTCGTGGTTTTCTAGGACTTGTAGGTCATGCGGGTGGGAAAATGGTTCAGTTGAGAGTTTCTCAGATATAGGTTTATGAATCTGTGCTTCATACTTCTCATCTGTAAAATAGGAACACACCATCACCGTTGTTACGATGAGTCCGCACTGCAGCAATCAGGCAGGCTCGCAGGGAGCAAGCACGTGGTGAGAGGTCAGGATGCTAACTGAAGTGGAGTCAGCGGGTACCCACCTTTGTCATCCACATTTTCTCTTGAGTATCCTCCCATCACCTGGATTCATTTATCTGACCAATCTTTATTGTCCTCCAGGCACCATGCTGAGTTTTGAGAGTACAACAATTCACATGGCAGACAAAAGTTCTGTTCTCTGGTTCCTGTTCAGGGGTCAGACATTAAAAAAATGTATAGTAACGTAATATTCATGCAGAGGTGAGCTTTAGAACCAAGATCCAAGAGGCTCTGAGAGAGCCGCTGCAAGAGATTCCTCTAAGTCAGGGAGACCAGTGAGGGCTTCTTGGGAGAGAGTGATGCTCCGTCTGGGATCTGAAGAATGGCAGGAGGCAGGAGGGTAAAGAGGAGAGGGGGAGGACACCAAACCGAGGGCATAGCCTGTGCAGACACACCATAAACTAAAGAGACGTAAGATGGCTTATTTAGCAATGGTATCCAAATACCCCATTTGGAAATGATGCCAGCGCTCAGAGGAGAGAGAGAAGCTGAGATGAGAAGCCAGCCCCAGAGGAGTGGGAGACGGGTGGTATTAAATCTGTACTCAATGCTGGAGTCCATTTGCTAAGGAACACAGAAGGAGCTGGAATTATTCAGAGGCCCTGGTGAAGGACTCTGCCTGGGGAAGTGGAGGCAGGTTCCCAGAGCAGGTGTGGGAGCTGGGCTCTCTTTTATTTGTCAGCAGTAATTACTGAGCACCTACAGGTGCCAAACAGCAGGTCATGCCCTGTGGTAAAGGAGGCACCAGGAGGAGGTCTCTGCCCTCGAGGCAGCCAGGGTGGAACTTCAGAGACAAAGGGGCAGATGTCAGAGGAAGGAAGGAGAGAGTGAGAGCTCAGTGGAAGCCTCAGATGGGGACAATTGAATAGTTATGACTGAATAATGACACCTGAAAGCTGATAACTAAAACCTTGTGTCAGTTTAGTGCTGAATGGTTTAGGAGGCACGTGCATTAGCTCATTGGCTATGGCAGCTCAGCAAGGCAGTGGAATAGGTGTAATTACTCACATTTTCTTTTTCTTCTTAGTTTTTTACTTTTTACATTTGAAAGTAGAATTTTTTAGTTTGATTTTCTTTTTAAAATATATTTGCTCTAACTAATCTTTTCTGAGGGCTTATTTTCCACATTTTAGAGACAATGAGATGAAAGGTTAGGAAAGATAAATGCTTTGAATGTCCTGAGCTATAAAGCCAATGGTCGCTAAGACACTAGAGGACGCTGTTTTTTGGGGCTCCACCTCTTTTTCCTTTTTGGTTTTGGTTGCTGAGTGTTGTTCCCTTCCATCTCCATCCTCACTGTGGTTTCTGAATGTTCACAGGTGAAGATCAGATTTGCATTTGCACACTCACGCTCCAGAGGAGCTGCTAGCCCATGCCTGCAACCCAAGGGCAGGGGAGCTCACCTCTGTCTGTGCCCACTTAAGGGCTGGAGATTAACAAAGATGCATTTCTTTACAAAATGTACTCTAAGCAGGGTGAACATATAATGGATCTGCCAATTTGAAACACTTCTGAAAGTGAGAGGGGGTGTGATTCATAATCACATTAGGACAATAGGCTTACCTGCAGACCGGCCCTGGCTAACTGGGACATATGGTCACCCTACCTGTGAGTCATCCTTCCCACTCTTTGAATTCTTTCTTCAGTCCTCATT
This sequence comes from Otolemur garnettii, assembly GCF_000181295.1. NCBI lineage: Eukaryota > Metazoa > Chordata > Mammalia > Primates > Galagidae > Otolemur > Otolemur garnettii. The sequence continues at coordinate 3,418,225 of NW_003852399.1, forward strand.
TTTTTTTCCTAAATTGTTTACTCATTTAGTTATCAGACAATCATTTACCAGAACCCTGTGTTCAGGGTGTCAGCTGTCAGCTATGCACAACCCAGGGTCCCCGCTCTGCAGGAGCACCAGGGAATCACTGACTAGCTTTCTTGGAGAAGCTGCAGAAACCCTCCAGTGGCTGTGTTTGCCATCTTCCCATTTGTTAATGAGTAATCCCAGGACCTGGGATTACTGGAGGGTAGAGGGTGTGTCTTCCACAACACATGTAGGTACTGGGGGTATTCAGGAAACTGTTCCTAAACACAGCCAGGCGGGGCCTTCAAAGTGCGAGGCAAGCCTGTCCCTCCAGGGATGTAGCTCAGCTTATGGCTCCCTGTGAACTCCCACCCCCAAAGCCTCTTCCTTTTCCCTCTCCCTTTATTTCTTAGGTCTTATAACACTCATTATATTGGTAATTAATTATTTGTGAGCATTGGTTTAACGCTTGTCAGACAAGGAGGTGGGTTGTCCCTGGTGCCCAGCAGGAGACCTGGCTCATGGAAGCTTTCAATAAATATTTGCTTGCTCACTAATAGACTTAAGGCGCAAGGCAAAGTATGGCCTCTGATGAGAACCCTGGAGAAGTGAATTTCCAGGGAAATGATGGAGTGTGGGGGGCAGGGTAGCGTCCAGGTCTAGGGAGAATGAATAGGAGGTAGTTACCTGAGTGGGTTACCCAGCAGGACACACTGTCTGTGCTTCTGAATCTTCCTTGAGTCCCTCTCGTGGAGGCAGTGGCTCTGCCTGCCCAAGCTGTTTTCCCTGTCCAGCAGTAAGTATTGGCTCAATACCCAGCTGAGCAGAGAAATGGAACAAGAAGTAGAATTTCCAGCTGAGACTGAAATGTGGCTCCATTTCTAGGATTCCAGATGTCACTATGAAAATTCCAGAGGCAGCTCATGGCCAGGTGCACGCAGAGCATGGACTAACTGGCATGAGATGGTGCTGCCGTCACTCTCTCAATATGGCAATTCCTAGTGTGTATTTCCCAGTCTTTCCTGCTCTGAATAGGTGTTGGTTGCTAAATTTGCTGCAGGACGTATCTGCTTGTGTTGGGGAGACCTTTGGAGAAGATTCTTGACTCTGGCCATGGTAGAGGGATAGAGAAGGGTTGGTCCCCTGGGGTCAGGGAAGGAGAGGGGCCCGGGCTGCAGTGATGGTCCAGCAGCTCGTGGGTGTACAGCAGTCCATATCAGGGGTCATGTCTCTTATAACACTCAACCTGAACTTTGTGTGTGGTCCAATCATCTGTGTTCAAATCCTGCCTCCTCCTCCTGCTGTCCAGGTAGGTCACAGCAAATTACTTAACCTTCATTTTTCAATTTCCTCTTCTGCAAAATGAAGTGCATAATAGTAACCACTTCCCAGGGTTCTTATGATAAGTAATTGGTTTAATATATGTAAAGCCCGCAGAAGAGTTCCAGCATAAAGCATTCGCTTTTCTCTAAAAGCAAAACAAACAAAAGCTGCCCTCACACTGTTCTATGTTCACACATGTTCTATGCTCTTGTACACTTTAGTCTTTCTGCAGGTCCTACCCACCTTAGCCCCACCTCTCCTCTTCAGCATAGACTAATCATTCATTCATTCATTTATTCAACAAACCTATTTGCATGCTTGTAACTTGCCAGAAGTTGGTCAGTTGCACACCACAGCCAATAGCCAAACTCTCTGCCCTCAGGAAGCTTACAACCCAATAGGATGGATAAAATAGGAAGAAAATTAAGTTAAATGGAATAGAAAATAATAAATTCCTGAGAGAAGTAGAGATAAATGAAGGAGCTTGCAGGGGAGGGCTAAGAAGGCTCTCTGCAAGAGACACCATTCACACTGGAACAGAAAAGACGGGCAATATAACAGTGTGATAATAGTTATTACCATATAATGATAAAAGCAGCTCCCACTTTTTTAGCATTTGCTATGTTCCCTGTACTGTGTGCTCTTCACGGGTTATCTCTTTGCAATAATGCTTGTCAGAAAGAAGGTTCTGTCATTATCCTTCCAGCCCCATTTTACAGATGAGAAATTGAGGCTTTAAACGGATACCTAGCTCATCTAAGGCTTATAGCTATTGAGTGAGGATTCAGAATATGATCCTCGGCTGCCTGAATCTAGGGCTGATGCACCACTAAGCCCCACAGAGAAGGCACAGGCCTCTTCATGCCTGAAGCTTCCCCTGCTGAGACACTGGGACCCCTCATGCCAAAGTTGCTGAGTCCTTGGAGTGTGTCTGGGATGGTACTTTGTATGGACCATGTCTATAGCAACCATCCTAGTCCTAGCTGGTCCTCAGTAAATATTTGTTATTTAGATAGCAATGGGCAATGTGTAGGAAGTACTTCCTAGATACTAAGCACTGTTATTACAGCCTTACCTGTGTTCATCCATTCATCCCTCACAAACACATCATAAAAGAGAGTACATTTACCCCCATTTTACAGATGAGAAAATAGAGGCACAGAGATGTTAAAGTCATTGCCCAAGAGGGTGGAAGTCCTGGATGAGAGAAATCCCAGGGCTTCCCAAGTCTGCAATCTGTAGTTTTCCAAACAACTCTGTTTTGCCATACCCTTTTCTGCTAGGATGAGCTGACTCAGGCTGGGGTAGGGGCACCAATTATTGAAGCAATTCAGTTTTTGCATTTCAGGGGCTAGAGACCTGGGATGCCCTTTTCCGAATTTGAAAAACTTTGGGCTACCTAGTCTTTGAAAGGGTTTAGGAAGTATCTACATTTTGCTGCTGCAGACTCAGGGAATTAGGCTGCTGACCCTGGGGATTCTTAAAGATCGGTGGTGTCTATAGTACCTGCGGGAACAAGCCCAGTGAAACCTCCTGGGAGACAGGCAAGGGCCAGATCATATTCATCCTTGCAGGCTTCTGAATTCTCCAAGCATTGGGCATGGAACTCAGCACGCAGTAGGTGCTGTGAACACATTAATAAAATTGAAGATTCAGAACCTTTAGAACACAATGTGGCATCTGTTTACAGCCTCTTCTGGTTTGTGGCCTTGATGCTTCGTTTACCAGTTATATGATGTTGGCTATTTATTTTGCTTCTCTGGGCCTCAATTTTCCTATCTGTTAAGTGGATTAATAACATCATCTACTGTTAGAGGATTAAATAAGGCAATATTTCATTTAGAACTGGCCTTGGCACAAGGAAAGCATTCCGTGAATATTAGCCATTCTTAATATTGTTAACACAGCTAATATCTTCCAAACATTCGCTTCAGGGAGTGGGAGTTCCAGAGGCCAAGAGACCTGGATTTGAATCATGACTCCTTTCTTCTGTCTTGGGTGAGGTATTAACAACTTTGTCTGCCTTGATTTCTGCATCCATCAAGTGGGTGCTGGAGTTGTGCCAGTGAAGGCTTAGTTCAGGGCAGACCCAGGCTAAGTGCTCAGGGAACGTGGGGGCCTTAATGATGTCACAGCACAATTCCAATTTTGTAAATGAGGGACAGGCTACAAAGAAACTTGGTGTTTAGTTTCAGTGCTTCATCCTCTGGGACAGCTAGCCTTCCTTCCTGTCTTGAACTGCCTAAAAATAAATCACAGAAGGATTCGGCCGTGGGTCATCCTTGCCCTTTCACCCAGTCCCACCCCAAATCCTCTTGGTTCCTTGGGAAGGAGCTTTCTGTCTGATGCTCGTGGATTTTGGGGTGCTGCAAGCTGCCCTGTCTGAATTGCAAAGCATCACATTTCTCCACTCTCAGTCAAGATTCTAGGCTGCACTGGGCGCCCAGAAGCCCGCCTTTTGTTTCAGGACTAATCTCTACTGTCCTTTGGAGGTTTCTATCTGAGCTTTGCCTTCTGGAAAACGTGGGCCGAGTAGGAAAGGTAGATCCAGATGCTTCGCTTTTATTCCTGGTGGAGCTGTCTGGTGCAATTAAGCCCAAGCTAAGGGGACAAAAAATGCCTTCTGCGTCTCTTGCTCCTGGCTTCCCTAAACCACCCAAGCTATAGAGCCCAGCCCTGGACCATTTGCACTACTGGCCTTGGCACTTTATGAGGGTGACAGCCCTGCTTGGGTGAGCGGTGGCCCTCCCCTGGTTTGAATAAAAACCCACAAGCCATAATACACATAAAATCCTAATGTGCCTTCAAAATTACCTCATCTTTTATTTAGAGGTTATTCCGCCCTTGTCTTCCTTTATCGCTCTTTATATGACTGAAGTGGGTGAGCAGCACCAAATGAGGCCATCTCGGTGGCTGAGCAGAGGGAGTGTTTATGAGCCAACCGTGGCAAGGCAGCGCGGCCCCAGGAGTGCCTTCACTGCGGCCCCCTCCCTCCCCAATGCCGGCTCCTTCCATTTGGATGCTGTGGCTTCCTGACTAGGTCTGTTTTTCTATTTTTTGCCATCCAAACGTAAATTTTATTGTATTTCTAAGTGAAAGGGAGGTGCCTTTCCCAGAAGCTGTGATTTGTGAGTGGGCAGCGAAAGCTTGGCGGAGGTTGGGGCTCTGACACTCCCAGGGCCAAAGCTTAGGGCCGGCATTTCCAGAAGAGGTGCTTGTACTCTGAGCTCAGGATCCTTGACATTTAAAGGCCGAGAGGAGCTGTGATTTATTCTTAAGCTCAATTTCGAGAAAGGGGTGGGAGAACTGAGATTGCTCTTCGCCAGCTGAAGCAGACTTTAGTGCACCGTGTATGAGGATCCCCTGGAGGGCTCATTTGAAACGGAAAGTGGGGCTCCACCCACAAAGGTTCTGCTTGTATAGGTCCGCAGTGGAACCTGAGATTTCACATCTCTAAAGAATTCCCAGATGATGCTGGGGCTCTGGTCCAGGGACTCTACTGAGAAGCACTGGGCTAGAGGAACTAGTGAATTAAGTGTGTGTGTGTGAGAGAGACACACACACACACAAAAAGGTACCCACACATCTACACACTCATATGAGAAATGACTTTACTTTCAAAAGGGAAGTTTCCTACCCAGGGTGAAGAGGTGCTTCAATTATAGCAGATTGGATTCTCAATTTTAGCACTGCGAGCCCCCACAACGTATGTTGAACGTGGCTCAGAGTTTTCCTCTGCAGAGATTTCAAAGAGCTAGCTATTATCAGACTTTGGAAATGCCTTTAACTTGATCCTGCTGGGAAGCGGACTGTGTCCTTTACATTTCACAAGTCTTTGAAATTAAAAAGATCTCCAAGGACATAAGAGCCACTTCTCTTCAAGCTAAGCAGTAGAGCACAGTGATCACAAGCCCAGAGTCTGGGGTCAGAGCAATGGTGGTCCATCTTAGCAGTCTCTTGGGCAAGTTAGAAAATCTCTCTGCACCTCAGTTTCTTCAGCTGCAGAACAGAATAAAATTAGGAACAACCTCAGAAGGTATTAGTAAGAATTAAAAGAAATAAGGCAAGTAAAATGTCTTGCAAGTCTATAACATTGCTAGTCTATAAAATACTACCGTTATTATTGTAGGCCTGTCCCTCTCTTTGGGACATGTGTAAGTTAGTGCTTCCTTAGATTCAGTGAGCGCCTGCGAATACTTACGACACGCCAAGCTCTCCTATAGTTGTTATTTTATGTAATCATCAGAATTTGTGGAAATAAGTGCACCATCTACTCTGTTGATACGTAGGCAAGATTAAGCAATTTTCCCTGACTTTCTAGAAGTCACAAAGCTTACAAGTGTTCCACCTGAGATTAAACCTAGTCTGACTGGTTGTCTTCCCTGCACAACCCAAATGGAGCTAGCATTTGTTCCTGGCTCTGCCACTGGGGAGCTGTGTGATATTAGTCAACATGCTCACCCTCTCTGGTCCCTCATTACATAGGAATAGAAAGGACTGGATTATTCATGATGGAGTAGAAGGTCCCTTGCAGGGTCTAACAGGTAGGGGCCTGGCAGGTATTTTGTAAATATTGTTACTGGACTTAATCAGGCATCCCTTAAGTCGTCATGAATTCAGTGATTTGACAAATATCTATTGAGCATTCTCTGTATTCAGCACCTTTCAGCTACTGAGGATGGTGCAGTGAGTAAAGCAGTGAAGTCACTTTCCTTTCGGACTTTACATTCTTCTCAGAGGGGTAGGTGGTAGAGGTGGGACCATACACATCAAACGTATAGCGTATAAAGTAAGCAAGTCTTCCAGGGAGAGGGGATCTCAGGGGCAAAGCTGAGGATGAGTTGGGCATGTACTAGGGACAGGTAGCCAACGTGACTGGGGTGGAGTGGACAAGAGGGAGTGTGGTGGGGGACGGTGTGTAGGGCCTTGTGGGTCATGGCTCAGAGTTTGACTTTGACTCTTGAGGGGGAAGCCACTTGCCTTGGTGGAGGTTCATATCCTGAGACAAGGATTTCAGTGCAAAGTGACTTTAGGAAACACCAGAAAGAGAGTGGAGAAGTGGGAGAAAACAGAAAAAGAAACCAGTAAAACGGTATTATCAGACGGGTTACCACTGTGGGCAGCCAGGGCTCTGCCCTGCTGGGGATCCCGGCGAGACAGTGGGAAGGATGCCTTCGTTACCACAACTGAGAGCTGAGGAACCTGGAGAACTGACCCACCAGCTCCCCAACAATGGACAGTGGAGGAGGCTTTTAGGCAGAAGGCTATGGAGACTTTCTGGCTTGCTAGGTGAGCAGATTGGATATGGCCAGGGGATCAGTGCTTCTGTTACTCCATTGGAAGGTCCTGAACAAGGCAATGATGCAATCTGATGTGTGTATATGGGACACTCTAGATAGTGTGTTGAGAATAGATTGGTAGGCAAGGGAAGAAGTGGGGGGAAAAGTTGGAAAATCATTACACTAATTCATGTAAAGGATAAGGGGATGGTGGTGGTGTTTAGCCTATAGTTTGAATGGATTCTATAAGCTCAATCAAAATTCATAGTTGTTAAACATAAATAACTATGTCCACCACCATGCTGCTAGGTGAATTCTTAATTTCTTTTCATCTTTTTACACGGTTGGAATTGTAGACATGAATTCAACACCTAAATACATTCAAACAGCATGCAAATTAGCTTATTTGTGCACTGACTCCAGAAAACACAGTTAGTCTTACATTTTAGGAGTAAACATCAAATGCTTCCGACAGTAAGACTTGAACAGCAGCTAAGTAAGATCGCATCTTCAGAAGATTGAGAAAAATAGAAAGACACATCTTGAATCTAAAAATAGTCAATTTGGGGCTATCTGAAAAATGAATCTGGGGATCTATGACAATTCAGAAGTTATCTGCGAATGTGCTTGGCTTCAAGGAGATGTATCCACCTGTTGGCATAAATGAGCATGTGTGGCACCGAACTGAATTTGCTTACACACAAACCACGTTGTTTCAGTCCTTAGTTGTGGAGAGGCCAGCAGTGATGCCTATTGTTGCTGCAGAGTTCCTCATCGGATACTGCTCTGAAGTGGCCAATATTTCCTGCACACCTACTATGTGCCAGGAACTTTGGGAGCAGCATTTAAATTGAGTCCTGTGGTAGTGAGTTTCCAAGAAGGGCCGTGAGGTCACACCTTTGTGCAGTACCGTCCCACATTGTATCAGGCTGGGTCTAGGGGGCAGAAGTGATGGTTCGTTACTTTGGTGATTAAAAGTCTCTGTAGCTTCTATTCCACTCTTCGGTCATTCACTCTGTGGGAAGCTGGCTGTTACTCCCTGAGCATCCCCAGGGTGAAGCCCAGCTGGTGAGGATCTGAAACCTCCTGCCAGCCGGGAACCACATCCTCCAGCACACTCCAGCCTTCAGATGATTATAGCCCCACATGACAACTTGACTGAGGACTCAAGAGGCACCCTGAGCCAGCACACCCTGGCCATACTCAGATCTCATATCTTTGGAACATGTGTCAGATAAAAACTACTAGTTTTAAACTGCTAAGTTGCCTTCAAATATATACCTAATATAATAACTAATATAATTCATAATGGTTCTTTGGAAATGATATTGTTTTCTCTACTTTTTAGAGAGAAAAGTTCACAGCGTTAAGTGTGGAGAAAACATCTAATTTACTGTTTACACTGGGACGCTTTGAACATGAATGGAATGTTCTTATTAATGACGCTGGAACAGCAGGTACACCCTGGGACAGACCCTGAGTCTCTGGCAAGGCAGGAGGAGCTGTCAACTGACTTAACTGAAGACTCCAGTCACCGAGCCTAAAAGCCAGGAGTGGCCCGAGATGTGTTTATTAGTTTCCAGTCTGCTTTTCATTGTCTGGAGCTGCCTCCCTGCCTACTTCCTAAGCATATTCTTGGGAACAGTAGGAATCTACATGTAAGAGGGGATATATATAATAATTTGATAAAAAAGTATGTGGGTGCAATAAAAAGATGGAAAGAAAATGAGGGTTGATTCTAGGTTATTTTCTTCTTGGTATTACTTTCATAATTACAAAAAACAAAATTTCTGCAAAATATTGAGCAAACACTCTTGACCAAAGCTTGGCATGAGCCCCCTGGGCGCAGATATCACAGGTAAGAAGTGTGCAGTTAGAATTGGCGAGATAAGTTCCAGACTATGCCCAAGTGCCTTGGTAAAACAGTCGTGTTTTCTTCTCTGGTCAGGTCTGTGTAGGCAAAAAAAGGTGAAGGCAGAGACTATCCCCAGGAATCCAAGACACGTAGTTCAAGGTTGCAAAATTCTGCCACCTGAGTCCATAGCGCTGTCTGGGGGACTTCAGGCAAAGGAGGGTTGCTTTTTCTTTGTGTCTGTGTCTCCTCTCCCTTCCTCCTTTCCTCTCTCCTCCTCTTGCCTCCCTTCTTTTCACTCTCTCCCTCTCCCTTCTTCCTTTTTTTCTTCCTTTATTTTCTCCTTCTGCACCTTCCTTTATTTCTTTTCTTCTTTCCATTCATTAGTCAACAAACATTGCCTGCTGCCTACCGTGTGCCAGGAAATACACTAGGTGCTGGGTGTACCACCCATTCTGTAAGGAAATATTTAGTGCCTATTCTGTACCAAGCATTGTTTTAGGCATTTAGTCTGTAGTAATGGACAAAACAGACAAAAATCCTGCCATTTTGAAGCTGCAGTTAAGAGAGGTAGACAATATGATTAATCAGTTTGATGTAAGCATTCCACATTGCATATCAAATCAGCACATTGTACCCCATAGATGCATAAATGTACAGTTATGATTTAATAAAAATTAATTAAAAAAGTAAAAAAGAGAGGTCAATGATAAATGACAAACAAAATAGACAAAACAAAGCACAGAGCCGGACATGGTGGCTCATGCCTGTAGTCCCCGCTCTTCCAGAGGCTGAGATGGGAGGGCTGCTTGAGGCCAAGGGTCTCAGACCACCCTGGGAGATACGTGAGATTCTGTCCTATAAAAACCAACCAACCAACCAAACAGACCAAAAAAAAGAAACAAAACCACACAGCATCTTAGATGATGAGAAAGTCTATGGAGAAAAGTCAGGTGGAGAGGGGACATAGGAAATGTCAGGGCATGTGGAAAGGGAGTTTGGTTTTCAGTGGATTAGTCGGGGCAGGTCTCATTGGAGAAGGGCCGTGTTCAAATCAGGGCATGAGAGTGGTAGCCACATCACTAACTGAGGAGGGAAGGTGTTTCAGAAGGCAGCCCAGCAGGTGCAAAGGCCCTGGTGCAGTTCTGTGCCTTGTATGTATAAACTACAGTAAGGAGACAAGTCACTGGAGGTAGAGTCCACGAGGGAAGGGGTAAGCAGGAGGTTCAGGTGCTGACTGCATGGGGCCTTGTGGGTCAAGGGAAGGACTTTGACTTTGACTTTGGGTGAGGTAGGAGCCAGTGGAGGCTTTTGAGCAAGGCAGTGCCACCACTGGGTTTGCAGTTTACCAACTTCTCTCTGGCTGTTGTGAGTCCCAGTGAAGAAGGGTTCAGTTCTCCAGGCTCATAGCCTAGTCTGGGAAAAGCCCTGTAAACACTTACAAAGGTGAAATTAAATGCTACAAGTGCTAGGACAGGCTCTGTCCAGGCATGGGGGCACAGAGGAGAGTGCTTGTATCTGATTTAGGGCTGACTCTGAGAAGGTGCTGGAAGATATCTCCTAGAGGTGGTGTCTTAGGAGCTGAGGCCAGAAGGATGACTAGGCCATGCTTACCGAGGGACAGAGGAAAGGCTGGGCCAGGCAGAAGGCCCAGTGTAAGCAAAGGTGTGGAGGCCAGAGAGAGCACAGCTTCTTGCAGGAATGGCAAGCAGTGTTAGCGGGGCTGGAACAAGAGAGTCAGGGTGGAGAGGGAGTCAGGAGCCACTTCTGCAAAGGACTCACAGCCCCAGGAAGCTCCAGGAAAGACTCAGTGGGGTTACTTGATTGGAGAAGGGTTGTGACCAGATTATGGTCGTGACTGCAATGTAGACAAGGGTTAATCTGCATCCTGTTGGCTTCCAAGTTGCCCCATACTCTGCCAGCTGTCTTGCTTGCAGATCCTTCCTCACGAGCTGTCCCAGACACAGATACAGGGCTCAGAGACAAGCCCCTCAGGCACTGGGCCATGTGTGGGTTCTGCCAGACCATTGCTTGTCCTGGCAGCTCCATGACTGCATCTCTGTACCCAGGCACTGGAAGAGAAGGAGGTGGCAGCTTCATTCCCCACAATCCCCTATGCACTCTGGGATCTGGCATGGTCTGTCCCCAGGAGCAGAAAACTGGGGCTTCCAGTGTATTTTCCTTCGGAGATTCTTGCTGCACCTGGGACAAGTGTAAGACCCTGAGGGCATGAAAGGTGGGCAGCAGAGACAGCAGAGAGAGGAGCCTGTCTGGCAATGCCAGTGAGAGATGCTGTGAGAGGAGCAGCACTGCAGGGCCGGGGCAGAGCGAGGGAGAGGCCTGCAGAGGAGGGACGAGGGGGAGACACGGGCTACAGGCCTGTCATGTCACAGCAGCCGTTTTTGGGCGGAGGGGAGAGTGGAACAGCGCATGAGGTGAGGGTGTGGTTGAATGGGCTTCAGAAGCAGCCAGGCCAGTGTGGCTGATGTGAGGTGCAGGGGGTGGGGAAAATGGGGGGAGCTGCCTGGATTAGCTGCGTCCTGTTCATACAGGGTCCTGTGGGTCGTGCGAGGGACCTAAGATGTTCATCCAGCTGTGGAAGGTTTTTCACTGACGTGGTGGGATTGGGTTTATGTTGAAGGAAATGGAGAGTAGGGGACAAGACTGGAAGCAGGGAGACTGGGAGGTGGTCACTGCGGAGCCTCGGAGCTTGGATACAACCAAGAGCAGTGGACAGGTGGCAGGTCAGAGTGGGGCTACATTTTGAAGGCTGTTCCCTCCAACCAATTTTATTGTACTCATACAATGAAGAGGATACAGGGATGGGATGGTTTAATTCCTGTCCCCAAGGAGGTTACCTTCTCAAGGAGGGAGTCACAACAAAAAACAGACCTTTGTTAGTCCCAGAGCTATGACGGGAGTCCCCAGGGAAAGTCACGGAGAAAAGGCCAGGAATGACCTCAGAGCAAATGGCAGTCGGGCTGGGTCTTGCAGAGGGCGTAGGAGCTTGCTCCGTGGCAGGAAGCAGGAGGAGCAAGGGCATTCCCGGCAGCAGAACAGCCCACGCAGGGCCTAGGTGCTTGCTAGGAGCACCTCCCCTGGGGAGTCTGAGGAGACTGGGCCCGACTGCGGCTCCTGACAGGATTGCCAGTGCCTGGCTCCAGAAATATTGTTATTTGGTGGATTAAAAAAAAAATTAGTACATTTGGGAAGCTGCCAGTTAGCCTCTAATCTGGAGCCCATAATGGGATGAGGTGTGGTGTGGTGCCACCACATTGTCTCTGCTGGGGCGGTTCTGGGGGTCACAGCAGTGCTTGCACAGCCTTCTGCTTAAGATTCCGAAATGGTTGCGAGTGCAGGTCTGAGAGTGGGGGTGCTGCTGGTGGAGGTGATCGGGTTACCACTCCCCAATTGCTCCTGGGCGACACCATTGAGTTCGGGAGTAAGTCTGAAGAGAATAAGGTTGTGTGGGGCAGTGTCTGTCCTGCTAATGGGTTTGGAGGACAACAGGCAGCTCTTGCTGGGGTTCCTGAAGGTGAGGGAGAGGCCACGATGAGCTGTGGGGAGTTCACCCTGGAGGGCTGAGGGTGATGGAGGAGGGAGCAAGCCAGCAGCCAAGGGAGAGGAAGGCTGGAGGCTGTTACAAAAATCCGCTGTGATCTTCCCTTTATAAACCCTTCTTTGTGACACACCCCAGCACATGCTGGAAAAGTCAGGAAAGTGGACAATGGAGAAAGGATGGGAAGCAAGTCCCAGAACCTGCAGCAGCTCCCAGCACCCCAGGCAGCAAGACTGGATCCAAGTTGGGCTCTCTTGGCAGCTTCCATAGGAATTGGCCCTGGGCGAGTTCCCGGGGTAAAAGGTGCAGCCCGGGCGTGGGCCGGTTTCCTTGTGAAGGCTGCTGCTTCCCCTCAAGCTTACCCTCGCCGCTGCTGAGTAATGTGCAGGCGGCAATCTGTCATGAAGGAACTCTTGCGACACACTGTGTGAGGCTCCCAGGTAAACAGCCAGTGTGTGTGCCCAGAGCGGTGCTGACGTCTGTCTTCCAGGGAAGCCTCCCTCCCCGCTGGCCTTAGGCCTGGGCCTGTCTTGCCCTCTTAGGCTGCCCTGTCATTCCCTGGGAACCAGGTCAAGAGCTCTGCTGGCAGGTGTCTTAGGGCATGAATCAGGTCTTGCAAGGTGAAGGCTGGAGATCTTGGCTGAGGCCAAGCAGGAGGGTTTATTGGATGACTTATCTGGTCAATAGCCAATCTATTAAACTCCCTTGAGAGAATTAATAACCTGTATATGATGGGACTTCTCTTTGTGGGAGAAGTTTAGGTAACCAGGCACCACATTTTGATCAAGAATGACTCAGTTCATTTTTCCATGCCTTTACAGAAGAATTTAATTGCACATAGGTGGGTGACTTCAGAGTAGGGAAAGCTGGCTGTCATTTTGTCTGGTGGCTCAGTAAGTCAATTTGGCCCTTCAGTTGGCTCATGATTTTCAGGGTAGCTAGACTTTCCAAGGCAAATCTACTTATGCTGAGACTAAGGTTAACACTTCCAATGGCTCATCTCAGAGATCTGATGATAACCCGTGAACTTTCTAGTTTAGACCCAAGTCAATGTAACTCACAAACCCTTATGAAGTATCCGTATGTGCCAGTCAGTGTGATAATCCTGAGAATTTGATCAAGGTAAACACTCAGTCTCTGCCCTTAGGGAGTTAGTTCATGGAGCGATGTAGGAGACGCCAACATCCAAGCAAGATGATTTGCAGCTGAGGCGTGGACCTTGGGCCATTTGTCCACAGGAGTTCCTTGTGGAAGAAGAGCCAGTGCCCTCAGCCCGTAGTCATTGTCAACTACTCCCCTCACCTGTATCATTCCCTTTCAATAAAAGGCTGGTGTGGAGGTTGCTCAGGGCTACCCGGAAAGTAAGGGCGAGCCTGCCTTCCACAAGCTTGTACTTCTAATCCGCTTCTCGCCTGGTTCCTTCCTGTGCTAACTGAGACCAGGGCCACAGGAGCCTGACAGGTGGTGACAGAGAGATACTGGACTCAGACATAAACAAACGGTAAGAAATGATGGTGTGGCATGGTATGCTGAAGGCCCAGGTGAGAAGGAACTCGTTCTGTTGGTTAAGGTGGAGAAACTAAGGAGGGCTTCACAGAGGAAGCCAAATCTTAGATTCTGAAAGGATGAATAGGAATGAATATTCCTCCAACTGTGATTTAGTTGGTGATTTCAGGGTTGGCCTCTTGTCATATTGGTTTTGAGCATAATTGATTAATTCATTTGTAACATTTAATAAAAAGAAGAATGTACTCATGAGAATGGCAAGTTAATTATATCCTAGACTTCTTAGTAACTTCCTGTCTTACACTGCTGCTGGCATATGTGGTCTTTGTCCTTTATGGAGTGGCCCATAGTATGAAAAATTTGAAAGGCCCTGATGGATGAATATCTCTTAAGCCAATGGGTTGGAATAGTATATTGGATAGAAGAATTAGGGTGTGGTGTTATGTAATTCTTCAGATTTTTTTTCTAAAATGACTGCTTCTTCTAGGACAAAGAGTGACTCTTACCCATCTCTGTATCTTTAAAAACCAGTCTCATGACCATTACCTTACTCCACAAAAGTGAAATAAATTTGAGGTTGTCCTTGTGGAGGAGACCAGCTTGGAGGCTGTTATTGGGAAGTATCAAAAACTAGGTGGCTTAGAACATCAGAAATTTATTTTCTCCAGTTCTAGAGGGTAGAAGTCCAAAGTGCAGGAGTTGTCATGGCCACCTCCCTTCGAAGGTTCTAGGAGTTGATCTCTTTGATGCCTTTTCCCTTAGCTTCTGGTGTTACCAGCAATCCTTGCTCTTCTTGGCTTCGAGCACCACTTCAGTCTCTGCCTCTATTTGGATGCTGCCTTGTCCCTTGTGCATCTGTCTCTGTGTCTCTTCTTATAAAGACACCTGTTGTGTTGTATTACCGCTTATCCTAACTCAGTGTGACCTCCTCTTAACTCAATTATATCTGAAAAGAACCTTTTCCCAAATAAGGTCTCATTCACAGGGCCCATGGTTAGAACTTCAACATATCATTGTAGGGGAGACAATTCAATTTACAACAGTATCCTTGCAAAGAAGTCATTTTGGCTAGAGCATAAAGTTGAGTGCTAGATTATCGAGAATATGAAATTTTAGATTCTTAACTTCTAGCTCATCTTGGGGAATTGACATATGTGGAGGTGATTTAGAAGTGACAATAACAGACTGCTCTTCTGGAAATGAAGAAGGTTATTCTAGGAACTCCAGGCTTTCTCTGTTTCCCGTGAGACCCCAGCTTGGAGCTCAAAGAGAATCAGGGTGGTTCCAGTCTTCCGGCCCATCTCCTTTCCTTTGCTACTTGAAATGAAATTCAGAGCAGTTACAGATGTTCGGTCTAACCTCTGGAAAGATGCACCTCGTGCTGGCCCTCTCAGGCTGGTCTGTTGATGTTATCTGAGGAAGATTGCAGTTACTGGGATGAGGCAGGCAGAAGAGAGAAATGGAGTCGTACTGATCACAGATGTGCAATCACCAGACGCTACTGAGGCTCCATGATGCTGTTCAGGGTGTATTTCCCTCAGAATGGTTCTTGAAAGACAGGGGCTTAAAAGAACGAGCTAGATGAGCTTCACGGAGGCAGCATTTCAAAAGGGAGTGCAAGAACAGCTAAGCCAAACTAAGCAGTGGCTGAAGGAGAAAATGTGTCTTAAAAGAAAAAAAAAATCATCAAATGCCTCTGCTTTGTGGATCTTATGGGAGGGAAACTTTCTTTACAAAGTGTGTGCTTGTGTTTTGAGTGACTAAGCGTTCAGGAACAAGTTCAAACACACCTATGTCCAATTTAAAAGTAAATGAGATAACTTTGAAGGAAATTCATGATAAAATGTTGCTTTTCCCATAACACCTTTTTCTCTGGGCATTTCTCACAGAAATGCCCGTATAGTGAACCAAATGGCCTGCCTGCTGGCCTCACAGCATTGGAATGGCTCTAGCAGGGATCCCTCAGCTGCATTTATCTGGTGGGGGAGGAACACGCAAGTGTTATTTATTTTTAGGTGAAGTAGATGTCTCCTAGCAAGTTCATAGAAGTCAGTGTCAGGCATGAGAGCAATACATTTTCATTTATTCAATGACTAGTTATTGAGCACCGTACTATGTACTGGCATTATATGGCAGTAGAAATAGTCTTCTATGTTAGCAAAGAGACTTGACTCTACTTTTAGAGTTGTGGGTGTTGTTAGCAAGGCTAATACAGCCATGCATTGCTTAAGGATGGGGACATGTTCTGAGAAATAGGTTGTTAGGTGATATCCTCATTGTCGAGACCTCTCAGAGTGACTAGTGCTTACACAGGCCTAGATGGTAGAGCTCGTGACATGCCTGGTTATGCAGTGAAGCCTCTTGCTCCTGGATGACAAACCCATATAGCATATTCACAGACTGAATACTGTAGGCAGTTTAACACAAATCATTAAATCGGAATTTTTTAGCGTCATTATAATCTTACGGGACCATAGTCATATATGCAGTCTGTTATTGATCAAAGATTTTGTTCCTCACATTACATGTCCACTGTGGGTTGGCTAGGGGACTGTGGTTTCTGCTTCCTAACTCTGAAATGCAGGATGATAGAGTAGCTGTCAGATTAAAGGTTTCTGAACTTCTCAAGGTCTTGCAGCAGCAGTTCAGCGATCTTGTCTAGAAGTGCACATGTTGCACCTACCACAACCCTGATGACTGGCAGACACTAGGCACACTGAGGCAATTCAGGACGTGTTGGGATCAAATGAGATAATGGTGTAAAAATGCTGTGCGAATCATAGTCTGGTCTCCGTAATTGCTCATTGCTGGCCATGTTGCTGACCATTTCTAAGCTCAGTCTCTTCATCTTTAATGTGGAGATGGAGAGGTCTGTTCTTAGAGTAGTGAGGACCAGCGGTAATGAACACAGATGGTTCTTATGATGGCTGCTCTGAACCCGCGGCATCTCAGGCCTCATTGACTGCCAGATTGGTTCGGTGAATCCGACGAGCTGAATGTGTGTATTTTGTCTTATTTCTTGCTACCATTGACGCCTGTGGCTTGTGACTGTGCCCTCTTCCTGGAACACATAGGGCATGAACAGAACCGATCCTCCAAGCAGGTGGCCTTCTAGAACTCGTAATGTTAGAGGACTAGTACCCCAGATGACCTGCCCCTCATGCTGGTCTGTCTGGGATTCTCATTTTCTGTAAAGCGTCTCCGTTAAGGGCTCATTTCTTAGGGAAGTTCCTAAGGAAACTTATGAAAGCAAACACGGACTCCAGCAGTCGGTAGAAGCAGATGAGATATCTGACTACCTGCTATGGAACTGGTCTTAGAAGGAAGGAAGCACTGTTGTTTCATCTACTGTTTTTGTTTTTGTTTTTGAGACAGAGCCTCAAGCTGTTGCCCTGGGTAGAGTGCTGTGGCATTACAGCTCACAGCAACCTCCAACTCCTGGGCTCAAGTGAGTCTCCTGCCTCTGACTCCCAAGTAGCTGGGACCACAGGCGCCCGCCACAATGCCCAGCTATTTTTTGGTTGTAGTCATCATTGTTGTTTGGCGGCCTGGGCTGGATTTGAACCCGCCAGCTCAGGTGTACGTGGCTGGCGCCTTAGCTGCTTGAGCCACAGGTGCCGAGCCCCATCTACTTTTTTATTCACCTCATCCTTTCTCCTCTGCCTTTCTCCCTTCTCCCCTTTCTCATTTCTTCCATCTTCCCTTCTGCTTTCATTTCTTTCCCTTTCTTCTCCCTTCTGCTTAACTCCCTCTTCCTCCTTTCCCCCCATTTTCCCAAATGTTCAGCTCTTCTCAGAAGAGCTGGGCGTGCAGGTCCCTGACAGTCCCTCAGGGGCATTGTGACATAGATAAATGCCAGGCTTCACGCTCTCCTGTATAATATTTATATCCAGGTAGAATAAAATTTAGATGTATGTAAAAATTAACCTTGAAGTAAAAGAAACCCACCCCAAATGCAGCCAGTGGGAGGGAAGGCTGTGGAAGGTGGAAGAGCAGTGGCTTTGTGGCTAACGGTGGCCCCAGGAGATGTAGCACTCTTGGGTTTCTCCAACCTGAAGTGATCTCCAAAGTCTGAGGAGCCGGGTAGTCTTTTTGTCATTTTTCTGTGATCTAGATTTGAATAATGCAGCCAGGAGTGAGAAGCTCTGAAAGATGGTCTCTGACACGGTGGTTTACTTTTTTTTCCTCTCATCTGAAAGTCCCTGAAGGGGTCACTTAGCATCGATCGCTTATACTTTAGGAAGTGACAAACTTGACTAATTCTCCAAATTTGGGGAGGAGCTAAATTCCCCAACTCAGAGCCTCCTGGCCAGTGGCATTTCCTCCTTACCTTATAACCGGCTTCTCTAAGTGACTGCCCTCAAGTCTGGTTTGAGGTGTGGTGGGTCTTTCAAGGGACACTAAACTCCCTGAGAGTGGGAACTCTTCTTGCATTCCTCATTTGTAACCCCAGTGACAAGCACAATGCCCAGCGCTTGGTAGGTGCTCAGTGAAGATTTGTACATCCTAATCTGTTGCCAAGCAAAGCCTGCTAAGGATGTGAAGGTCTTCCTGGGTGATGCTCTGCTTACTGGTTCCAGGGAAGATGAACGTGAAAGGAGGGAGGTGCTGGTTCTGGAGTGCCCACCATGTGGCAAGTACCACAGTAGGAATCAGCACAGGCTGATTTATTCTTCATCACTATTCTACAATCAAGGAATTATAATTCCCATCAGTTACTGATGAGCAAATGGAAGTTCAGAGTGGTTATGAAACTTGCCCAGGGTCACACAGGAGAACTGACATTTGGACCCCTCTTTTTCTCAATACTTTAAACTCCATCCATAAGTATAAAAAGAATGCCAAAATCAATTACTTAGAAAAGACTGGCTAAAATGTAGGAGGCGCTCACTGTGTGTGGCAGGCACGAGGGCTTGGTGAACAATGAGTGGTTTGGGATAAAGGTTGCAAGGGGTGAAGGGGTGGGGGGACATGGATAATGATGGTGATGGGGCTGGAACAAGCTCTGAAAAGTATCATCCACCAGGCTAAAGAACATGGGCTTTAGCCTGTAGGTGTTGAGAAATAGAAAATGGATTTTATTCAAAAAAGAACAGAATCAGACTCCTATTTAGAGAGAACACGAGCAGCAGTGTGGAAGTCAGAGGGCAGCAGGCCAGAAAGGAGTCAGAAAGAGTAGTTAAGATGCCACTGAAGGTGAGAGAAAAAGGATGGAGGCGGAGGGATGGCTGTAGGACCAGAGCATGCACTTGGCAGATACTGAGCTAGATACATTCTGGTGATCACTCATTGGATATTCAGAGCAACTTGATGGAGTTAATACTACTGTCATCACCGTTTTCCAAATGAGAAAACTGAGGCAGAGAAAAGCTTCCCAGTCATCCTAGAACAAGTCCAAAAAGATGCTCCCTCTTGCTCACACCTGTGCAGCTCATGTCTGTAAGATTCTCTTATACTTTTCCACCAAATGAATGGCAGAACTGGGATGGAGCCTACATATCTTAGACTCAACGCTGACACTCCTAACTGCTCCACCATAGGTATTTGTTATGTCAGTTACCAAATCACACGGGATCCTAGGTGCCCAGGGAGGAGAGGGAGAGATCTTGGTGATCACAGAGGCCTCCTCTCTCCCCTACCTCACTCTCATCCAGATGCTCCACCCCTCCTGTGCCATGTGCTTGAACATCTCCAGTGACAAGGGCCTCCTCCATACTGGGCCATATTCTCTCACTGGTATTATGAGAATTTTATTCTTTTTGTTGAGCCCTTGGCTCACCGCTTCTGTTGCTTTTTTCTGAGCCTCTCTTGGCGCTTCTTCCACTGAATAGCACCTGAGGGCGTGAACTGTAGCAACTGGTGCAATCTGGGACAAAGTCCACCAGGGATTTCAGGGAGTGTTCTTTGCATGAAAAAAAACATCACGAGGTGGCTGGGGCCATGCTAATTGGCTGCATTTGAACTACAACAACATTCAAACCCAAAAAGACAATTAAAGCTGAAAATGATCAGCTGGGATTAAAAGGATTCAAAGGGTAATTGCTTTATAACAAGCTACGTTGCTCCAAGTAGCAGGAAGGCTTGACGAAACTGGAATTAATTATATTAGAATACTTGTTTATTTTTAGACAGTCTTTTAAAAATCATTTGTATTTGGCCAGCTTGTGTCTTTTCCCAAGTACTCGTGGGTTTGGTTAACTGCCGTGGATTTATCTGCCAACTGCAATTACTCCAGTTCTTGGAAACTCTGGAGGCACAAAAACATACTCACCATTTATCAGTGTGATAAATCCTTTTATTGCCTTTGTAATAATGATGCCTAACTTTGTATAGTGATTATAACGTTGTCAAAATGCCTTCACGTCTGTTATCTCAGTTTGTCTTCACAACAACCCGATGAGATGGTTAAGGACTGGAGTTCCCATTTGGAGATGTTAAAGGCAGAGAGAAGTGATCCAGGTAGCAGGTTCACCTAAGTGCTCACACCAGAACCCAGAGCGCCTGTCTCTCCTGGGGTGCTTGTTCTAGTAGACTGAATAAAGGCATCTTGTTTGCTAATTAGGCCGGGTGGACCCCTGCCCACATGAATGGGAGAAACCTAGTCTGGGCGTTTAAGCGGAAGGTGAAACTCATTAATAAATTAGCCATTTAAACTGAAAAAGGTGGAAGAGCTCAATCATTGGTCAGATAGGAAAGGTGCTGCCTGAGATGGGGTGTGGTAAGAAGGCTGGAAGAACGGACTTTGGTCTGGAGTCGGCAGTCTTGGGCTCACATTCTGGCTCTTCCCCTTCATGCGTCCGTATCTGTCAAGTGACATCTGGACATCTTAGTTTCCTTTACTGTACAATGGGCTTAACAATGACCTTCCCTGGGGTTATGGTTAAGGTCAAATGAAACATTTCAAGTACTAGATCCAGACAAGGGAGAGGGACTCTGGTCACAGCCATTTCCTGTCTGGGAGAGGCCTCCCCTCTCCCCGCCGCACTCCCATCCAACATTAATTGACGTGATATTCTAAAGACCAGCCAGCCACCTGTGCAGTTTGCTGCTTGTAGGTCTGTACTCCCTATATTTTAAGGTGTACTTAAAGGGATGCTTTTCCAATTATAATAGAACAAGTTACTGTGATTTCAAAATTTAGGAACAGAAGGTAGGAGGCATCTTTTCTAGATAAACGTGAAGTGAATCAACCACCTTAAACCAAACCCTAAGAGATGTGCCATCTACTTTTGATAGCTACGCAATTTCTAGCTTGTGTGACAACACTGCCCAGCTTGGCCTGCCTTAATATTTGTTCTGGGACTGCAGTTTTCAAACAATACCAGCTCTTGAATATAAAGCCACAGTATATAAAAAGGGCACTTCCAGATTTTTTAGTCTAGTAAAGACTATTTTTGTGCAGTGCACTGTGAAATAGAGAGTATTATTCTAGGCATTGTAGGTGTGCAAAATGAATATTAATAGACATTAGCTTGTCTACGAACAGATGCTTAGAATCTAGGTGGGGAAAGAAGATACACATACATATGGTATATATTATATTTACTTCTTTCCAGCCTTTTTTTTTTCTTTTTTTGAGACAGAGTCTCAAACTGATGCCCTGGGTAGAGTACTGTGGTGTCATAGCTCACAGCAACCTCCAACTCTTGGGCTTAAGCGATTCACTTGCCTCAGCCTCCCAAGTATCTGGGATTACAAGAGCCTGCTATAACTCCTGGCTTTTCTTTTGTTTGTAGTTGTCATTGTTGTTTGGCAGGCCCGGGCTGGATTTGAACCCACCAGCTCTGGTGTGTGTGGCTGGTGCCTTAGCCACTTGAGCTACAGGCACCAAACCAAACCTTTTCTTTTCTTTTTTTTGTTTTTGCCTTGTGCCAGGAACCAGCCTGAGTTGGTGTATTACTCCTTGCTCCCATAAGAGTATTGTTGACTCTTGTCCCCAGTTCACAGTGTAGAAACTGACATTCAGACAGTTTAAAAGTCTTTCCAAAGACAATCCGATTCATCTGCCTCCAAAGACCACACTGTAACCACCCTTCTAGGCAGTACTTCCAAACCCTGAATCTGGGTTCATGGTTGCAAAATATCACCAATCCAGGTGCACAAGAATGTTTACAAAAGACGTCACCTTGAAGGAAAGGCAAATGGAATGACAAGGGATGAAAGTGACTTCTGGGGTCTAACCGGCCTGAGTTTGAATCTTGGATCCATTACTTATTAGCTGCAAATTGTTGAGCCTCCCTGGAGCTCCATGTCCACATTGCTATGAAGGAGGAAGAAGAGAGGCCTTACTCTAAAGGCACCTAGCACAGAGACCGGCCCGTATGCCTTCATCCTGCCTCTCATTTGACAGCTGCCCACAGCTTCCTTCGACTCCAAGCCTCTCGCTTTCCATCCTTGTCCCCAGGCTCCCCCAAGCCACTACCCCAGCCTCTACAGATTGCAATGAAAGGTTTCCTGCTCATCTGCTCTGAATCCTGCTGGCCCCTGGCTTTTCTCCTCTGATCCCTGGTGCCCTCCTGCTTTAGGAGAGATTCCTCACATCCACATCTTTGCATGGTCACTGATTCAGCCCAGCTGCCTGCCTTGATGCTGGCTCTTAGACCATGGGAGCGTGTTTACATTTCACAAATCTGCTTGAATTCCTGGCATCAGAGAAACTGAGCTTCAGCTGAACCTCCCACAGCCCGGCTCCGGCTCCCTTCCACATTATATGCCACTGTGGTCAAAAAGTTTCTCCTTAAGCTGAGCTGCAACCTGGCGGGACAACTCTGAGCGGAAGAACTCAGACTGGCCTGGCGTCCAAGTGCCCGGATTCAGAACCACGTGGGAATAGATACTGAGCTTATTTCCAAACAAGAGAAATTACCAGCTTATAGGTGCGAACATCTTCAGGGTAACTAGGTGCCATCAAATGGCTCCCAAACTTGTTGTAATAATTCACAGTCCCATTAGAATCTATGAAAATTCCATTTAATCCTGATCCATTCATTCAGTCCTGTTGTGGTCTGACTTTTTAAAATTTTTGCAAATCTCATCATGTGAAATGATAGATAATTATAGTTTTAATTTGTATTTCCCAGATTATTAATAAGGGCAAACATCCATGTATGTGGTTATTGAAAAATTACATTTCCTCTAAAGTGAATCACTTTGCCCTATTTTTTGGTACATCTTTTGATAGGGTTGTATACTGTTTAGAAGGTATTTATATATTCTGGATATATGTGTCTATGTATGTAAATGATCATATGTCCTGTCAATTCTATGCGTTGTAATTTTTTTCTAGTTTATGTACTATCTTCTTATGTAGTATATGGAATCTTTGGAAGAAGTTGTTACATTTAGTCGTCAAATGTTCCATCTTTTTTTCTTTATAGTCTGTACTTTTTGTATGAGTCTTACCACCTGAGATTGTGCGCCAGTAATAACCAGGAAGCAGAGGTAGCAACGGGGGAAGGAATAAGTGGAGGCTGAGACATAGGAAAATTCTGGCAGAAGTTCCCTTAGAAGGGTAGCAGTTAGCTTTTCTTTTTTTTTTTTTTCCAACTTTTAATTTGGAAACACAATAGAACCTCCATAGTCAACCTCCTCCCTACATTGACCACCTCCTTAAGTTGATCTAATTTCACTAGATGTGCACCCTATGTATGTATCAGTACAGTAGACCTAGTTCCTTATGTTGACCTCCTCCATATATTGACCAGTTGGGTACAGTACCATGGGGGCTCAGTTTACAGAGGTTCTACTGTAATTGTAGACATACAGAAAGTTGCAAACTAATGTACAGGGTGCTTCCCGAGACCAAACACCCTGATTTTTCCAATGGTAACATCTTGTGTAGTCAGAACACAATATTATCACAGTCAGGTAACTACGCGTGTGTGGCTTTATGCAGTCTTGTCACTTGCGTAGTAGATTCAATCAGCCACTGCTGCAGTTGAGATCCGGAGCCACCGCAGCACCACATGCTCTCCCCTGTGCTGTCCATTGGTAGCATGGGATTTTTTAAAGCATCATAAAGACAGTGCCAGCTATACACATTTTTTCCCCTCTGGATGGCTACCAAAGAGTCAATTTAAGTCCACAGTTTAAAAAAAATGTATGTATAATATGCAAACCAGAATGAACACAGGCTTTGTAATCTGGTGCACCTGGCTTTGTGACAGAGCACATCCCATCACAGCACAACTTTGAGTCACCTTGCCGAGCCTAGTTGATGAAAGGGTGGGACGAGGGGACAGTGCCTGCAGGAACGAGCAGCATTGTACAGTGGCCAGCAAGTGCCTGGTGAGTGGTAGCTACTGTAATTGAGGTTTTCTCCTCTGACGCCAACCTCATTACCCTGATTTTCTTTCACATGAGTAGAAATCATGGCTGCCCTGGTCCCTGCTTGTCATCTCAGCTGGCGGAGCACCATTTTTTTTAAAATTGCAAACTGACAATTTATAATTGTATAAATGTATGGGATACAAAGTGATGTTATGATTTATGAGTACAGTGTGGAATAATTAAATCAAGCTAGTTAGCACATCCATCACTTCAAGAACATAACATTTTTATGTGGTGAGAACATGTGAAATGCACTCTTTTAGCAATTTTGAAATGCACGATACTCTATTACTAGCTACAGATGATCCTCTGGTTCGACTTACAGGGTTTTGGTGGTTCTAAAGGGATATGCATTTAGCAGAAGTCCTCTGAGAACCTGTACAACTATTCTGGTTTTCATTTTCCCTGCAGTATTTAGGAAATCACATAAGAGTCTTGACAGTTTTTTTACAGATGGGCTTTGTGTTAGATTATTTTACCCAACCGTAGGCTACTCTACATGTTCTGAGCATATTCAAAGTGGGCTGGGCACTAACTGTGATGTTTAGTGGGTTAGGTTTATTAAATGCATTTTTCACTTACACTATTTTGTACTTACCATGGGTTTATCAGGATAGAGTCTCACCTTAGATTGAGGAGGATCTATATACACGTATTCACCTTGCTGTGCAGTAGAACCCAAAAATCCACATTCCTCCTGGCTGGAGTTTTATACGCTTTGATCCCCATGTTCCCATCTCCCTTCCGCTGCAGCAAACTCTTCATTTCGTTTTTGTCCTCTCCTCCACTGCGCTCTGCAGCCAGAGTGAAACCGTAGTGGGGGCCTCAGAGCATTAGCGGGGATCTCACATCTCTTCTTTGTGTCTCACACATTTTCTGTTTTATCTGCAGCTTGCTAGGGAAGCTGCTGGTCCCCGCTGGCTGGCTGGCTGGGCAAATCCCCCCCGTGCCATCGCTGACCCTGGCGCACACCCAAGGCTCCTGATCTGAGCAGAGAGAGCTGGGCTGGGGGAGCCAGAGCTCCTTCCTGGGGGAGCAGCTATTCTGGGAAACAAACGCTCTGGCATCTCATTAGCATAATCTCAGGAATTAATGGCTTGATTGATGTTCTACGTCTCCCTGCAGTTTTCTATAAATGATAATGTATTAAAACGAGGTGGAGGAAAGAAAACATGACACGACATATATTATGTAGGTGTTTGCAGAGAAGCTGACACACAAACACGCACAATTTATCAACAGGCATTTTTTGCATGGTGTTCTGAGCTCCAAGCCTCCAAGATGTGGAATTAATTTCATAGCAGGTGATTCTAGACTATTTCACATGGGCCATCTGTCGCTTCTTCATTTACCTCTCTGCTGTTACAATAATTAATCATTTCAGGGATGGGCTTGGCCCAGGAAAGTCTACCCTAGCTGACAGCTCCATAAGAGGGGATAGCATTGGATTATTTGCTTTAAAATATTGTATTTCTATGAAGCAGGTATGTTCAAATTTTTTTCTCATTTAACTTTATCTGCCAATGCCAGTGGCTCAAAAGCTGGGGTCTGCTTTGTAGAGCATTAGATTATGGTTGCTGAAACTGTTCATATTTTTTATGTGCAGTTGAAGAAACGATGTTCAGAATGGTTACTTGAATTACCTAGGCTCACACAGACAATCCCAGGGGACCAGAAACCAGGCCTCTCAACCCTTTACACCTCACTCATCTTTTTGGTCCGTCATCTGAAGTGGTTCTTCCATAGAAGAAAAGGGAAGTCACCAGAAATAAGAAAGGAGAAATAAAAATTCTAGAGGTGTCTCAGCATGGTGAATTTGAAACACACATTGAATCCTTCTAGAATTAAACATCTAGGCAGCTCTAAGGTAGAATCAGTGCCAGAGAAAATGAAGACATGAGTCATTGGTCCACCACGCTTGATGAGAACGGGGGAGAGAGGAAATCCCAGGCTGCTTCCTTGACTGAGACATATTCACCTACATTTATTGATTAATTGATTACTGACACAAATGTGGATTGATGTATCAGTTCACACTGGGAGAGGTGCTAGTGACACAATGGTGAAAGCTGTGTATTTGTGGAACTGATAATTTAGTGGCGGGACATAAAATGAAGACGTAAACAACTACAAATTAAAATAAGTGTGACAAAAGGAACAAATACAAACAGAGGGAGAGACGGTCTGGTGGCATTGCTCCTGTGTGTGAGTGGGGTATAGATAGGATAGTCACAGGGTCCCCTTCAACCCTGAAGGATGGATGGGTGCTGAGCATGTTACAGGAGGAGGGCGGGGGTCCCAGGCAGCGGGTGTCAATGACCCTGGCATGGGAAGGATGACCAGCAGCACAGGAATGGAGTTGGGGTGGGGGACTGGCAAGGAAGGGCAGGAGAGAAAAACGGGTTGCAGATTGTCCATGTCCTTTCCTCCAAATCATACTGATGAGTCTGAATGTCACCACCGGGAAGTCACTGGAAAGATTTTAACAGGGGAGCGATAGAGATCAATGTACATTTTATTATCCTCATTTCACAGATGAGGAAACTGAGGTGCAGAGAAAAAGTGAAACTTAATTGAAGACCACACAGTGGTAGGCAGGGTAGGTGGACATCCAATCTGGTTCTCGCTAACTTCAGAGTCCAGTGCTCCAAGCCCAGGCTCAGCACACTGTGGCCTCTCATCCAAGTCCAGACTTCTGCCTGTATTTGTGTAAACAAAGTGTGATTGGAGCACAGCCACGGGCAGTCATGTATGCCTCATCAGTGGCTGATTTCCCACTACAAAGCCAGAATAAGTCGTTGTGACAGGCAGTGTGTAGCCTGTAGAGCTCAAAATATTTACGATCTGGCCCTTTAGAGAGAAAGTTTGCTGGGCCTGGTACCAGCTGGGGAGCCTTAGGCATGGAGGAATCATGTCTACTTTCTCCTGGGATTCCCACAGAGCCACTCAGTGACCGGTATGTAGCTGGTATCCACTCAGCATCTGCTGAATAAATAAAGAACGGTGGGTCCCCGGAACCCAGAAATTAAAGGGCCAGAGATTGGGTGGGTGGGATCAGTACATGGTACAAAACACAGGTGGGTGAGCACCAACTCTGCCTAGTGAACAACAGCAGGTGGACTGGCTTGGCCAGAAACTGGAGCAGAAGGGAGGAGCAGGATGTTCGCTTGGGGGTTGATTTAGAAGAAGCTTGAATGCCATCATCATGAAGTGCCCAGGACCTTTAAGGGGCTGAGTTAGCACTCACAGAGGCAGTGGAAGAGGCCTGCTTTTCCAAGATGAAGATTGTAATTGGTTATTGATGTCCTATTTGTATGCTAATGATGTCCAATAAAATAGCTAAACCATAATTAACGCTCCAGCTTTCCCCCTCTCTGTCTTAAAGAAATAATAATAATAAAAAAAAGAGCCCACGGAAAGGTCAATGGATCTCATGCAATAAATTATTAAATAATGGGAAACACAGGAAATAAGTTTCCAAGCTATAATCTTTTCAGGTTTTATTAACTATCATTTACTATAAGCGCTGACAATGTTTACGTTTTGCTTCTGCCATCTGCCAGTTCCAGAAATTTTTGGAATCAGAGTCAGTGTTGAGTGGACAAATATATTGTTTGCCAGAATTCATTTGTTCAGAAATCAAGTCAGGCTTACCTCTGTGATCTGACTATGCTCTTTGTGTCAACGTCAGTCAAATCCTGTGGCAGCTCATGGGCAGACCTGGTGTTAGATGGAAACCACAATGAACAATGCTGTGATGCCAGTTACATTTAGTTGACAATGACAAAAATATACCAGATCCCTTTGTAAAAATTAGAACTAGTATTCCAAATTCTGCCAGAGGGAAGACAAGTAAGGAAAGTGCATGACATCAGGGTTCTCATGAACTTAGGCTCTGGGGTCAGGCTATCTGGGTTTGAATCACAGCTTGACTTGTTAGTACTGTGTTTCCCTGAAAATAAGACACTGTCTTATATTTATTTTTTCTCAAGAAGACACACTAGGGATTATTTTCAGGGGATGTCTTATTTTTATTAAGTATAATACAATAATCTACATTTATTCACATACAGTTCGGTTATCTTCTTCTGGAACCTGAGGGGGGAGCCAACCTTGTTCGTGGGGCTGGCGCTAGTGATGCGAACTCCTTTCCCCTACCTGTTCGCAGGTGTGCAATAGGATGCCTGCGACCGTGGTTACCACATGCACGCCTGCACAAATGCAGATGGCTTGGAAAAAGGAGCTGTGGCAGATAAAAGGTATTCCAGTCTTCCTTGCCTCTCTGCGCCTAAATGCATGTATCTGCAAGGATATCTGCATAGCCATGCCCATCACTTGGTCTTATTATCGGGCTAGGGCTTATATTTAACAAATGCATAGAAATCCTACTGTGGCTTATTTTATGGGTAGGTCTTATTTTTGGGGAAACACGGTAGCTGTGAGCTTTGTATTTAGCTCTTCTGTGCTTCATTTTACTCAAATAGGAAATAGGAACATCAGTGATACTTACTGTGTAGAGTTGTGAAAACTAACTAGGAAAATGTGTATAAAATGCCCGGCATTGTATCTGGCACAAGTAAGTGTTCAGTGAGTGCTTAAAATGCTTGAGGGCAATGAGGCCAAATGTATCAGTAAACTTGTCATCTTTAATTTTTCTCTTCAATTATCCCTCAATTCTTTGGTAGTTTACTTAGGTCTGTATTGTGTGTTTGGAGAAGATGCTAAAAGAACACCAGCTGAAGTCATCCTGGTTGTTAAAGAATTTACAATTCTTGGTGATGAATCAAGTCAAAATTCTCTGAGACAATCAGAGGAAAACCCACATACTATTTGATAGAACTCACTTGTTCACTGATTGAGTTCCTACTACGTATTAGGGACTAGGTTGGGTTCTGGTGACAAAGAAATGAGTTAGAAGAATGTAGGTCACAGTCCAGTTGGGTCTACAGACAAAATGTTTAATAAAGGGCAGTAGGGTCAACATTGGAGGTGTTTCCCCAAGAAGAGAATGTGGACTTGAGTTTTGGATTTTAGTCCTGGTTCTACTAATGATAGGACTTCATCAAAATTCTGTTTTTTTTTTAGAGACAGAGTCTCACTTTATCACCCTCGGTAGAGTGCCATGGTGTCCCAGGTCACAGCAACTTTTGGCTCTTGGGCTTAGGCAATTCTCTTGCCTCAGCCTCCCGAGTAGGTAGGACTACAGGCACCCACCACAGTACCCAGCTATTTTTTGTTGCAGTTTGGCAGGGCTGTGTTCAAACTCGCCACCCTTGGTATATGGGGTCCATGCCCTACTCACTGAGCCATAGGCACCGCCTCAAACTTCTGGTCTTAATTTCTCATGTTATGTTTGAGGCCAACACATGGAAGACATTTGCCTGAGGACTTAACTCACTACGAATGGGTAGAATGTATACAGAATCCTTGTTTCACAACCAAATGATCAATGAGCCACTTCTAAAAAATACATTTAAATGATGAAAGTCATATAGGCATGTTATATCACAAACAATCCTAGCATTTTAAAGTAATATCTCTAATTCTTTTAGTTTTTCTCCCTGTCTTTTTTCCCCCATCACGTTTTAAAGTGCAAATTTAGCTGTAATTCCAATGAAATTTCACAAGTGTGCACAGCCAAATATTTATCACAATACTCAATTCAGAATATACGCTCTTCATCGCTTCATGCCCATAGAGTTTTGTGTCCTTGTGTTCTCCATTTTGAATTCAGCACTAATAAACATTTTGATGGTGCTGCTCAGTTTTATACTTTTACTATCTTCATTGCTGTTGTCGAATGTGTGAACTATCTGGTTCAATATTCTGTCATGGTTTACAGTCCTGCTTACATCCACCCGTGTACGTTTTTCCAAGAATAAAGGAACTGAAGGAGTAAACAGAGTCCAAAAGGTGAAATCTTAGATGTCACTGAGCTCTTCTCTTGGTATTGGCCGCGACAAAGAATATGTCAGAGAAGTGAAGCTGAGTACTTCCTTCACAGGGGCTGAGGTCCATACCACCACCCGGCCCACTCTGATGGTCCTGGCTGCTGACTGCACTGGTCTCTTCAAAAAGTGTTGATGTTTTGGCAGTATTGCTTTAGCTTTCCCTCTGTTTTTGGCTTCAGTATTTTCAAACAAACTCTAGACATCATATTTGCATGATTTGTAGTCACATCTAATATTATACATTACACCAAGTAGATTCTGCTCATAAAACTCTTTCATTATTGGACAACAATAATCCCAAAGTGGATTTCTTTCAGTTTGAAGCTTATTGATATTTGATAAAGGTTAATACGAGAAATCTTTCTCTTTCTCTCCCAAGATCTGACTCAAATAAGAGAGAGGTGCTAGGGTCAGATGGATGAAGAGTAAGGTATTAGTGATTCAAATCTCCTAATTTTGTTTCTCTGAATTGAACTGCACATCCCTTCTTGTTGAGTGCAGAACAAAACCTCTCCAAAGGCCATACGGAGAAAGGAAATGAGTCCAACATGTGTACGAGCACTTTTCTTTGGCTCCTTTCCCCAAATCCACCCATCAGCCAATTTCTTCCCTTCCCGTCAGGGCAGGGGAAAGAAGAGAGGATTCTATATCTTCTTGGCTGTAGAATTTCCCTTCATTAAAAGAGAACAGAAGGCTGGGAGATAAATGGCTCTCCTTACAAAGCTTTTGGATTAATCCCCAGATGGAGGATTCCTGAGTCAAAGGGGAAAACACATTTTTATGGCATGATGCCAAATCATTTCCTAAAAGAGCTGATGTCTGTGTACTCCTACCAACCATGAATGAAGTTGCCCAAGTTCTGAACTGGCCAAATTGTATAAATACTTAGCAAAGAGTATTTAGCCTAATTGTATTTCAAGAAGCCAATTGAGTAGAATTGTCAACTGTTCTCTGGTAGAGATTGCCAAAACCCACCTAATCAAATTGGGTATTTGCATCCTTTATACGGAAAGTGGGGGTTGTCTGAGCTGAATCAGGCACCAGTGGGAAAGCATGAGATTACTGACGTTGTTTAAATCTAACTGCAATTTACCTGTGGGAGCAGCACTGAAAGGTGACATTTGTCTTAGTGAGTTTCCCATTCATTTCTGGAGCTGGAGTTCATCAGTCATGCAGCTCAAGTGCATGATACATGCAGATGAATATTTATTGTGGATGATGGAGTATCCTTCTGGCAACATAATGCACTTCATTCACTGGAAAAGGGAATTTAAACAGATTCATGATAGACTACTTGTGTGACTAGAGGAGCCTTTTACCTCCTTTCATGAGAAATCCATGGAGACGCCACCATTTTGATGCAGGGGAAACCCACTTAGGTAGTGTCCATGTGTAGATTGGGTTTAAAACATCATGACCCACTAAATTTAGTTAGGTGACTTTTGTTTGGAAAATAGTCATTATATCAAAAATAATTCATTGATGGCTGATGAAATAAACAGCTATATGCCTGAGTTCAACCAATAATTTTGAAGCACGTGGGTTGTTCAAATGCAATCTGTTTGGATGTTTTTAAGTTCACATATGGAGATGCAAATTTGGCCTGATTCACAGAGTCAGGCAAGGATCTTAAAACACACATTTTCAACATTGATATGACATTGGAGGATAAGTGCTTCTTTCTTAGAAAATGTAAGATCAAAGACAATGAAATGACAGGAAAAAAATATACCCTGAGCATCATTTTTTTCTTTTTTAATTTAGAAGCCACTCCTTTCCCCAGGAGAGCTGAGCAGAGAAATCACTAGAAAAATAGCTTCTTTGTGCCCATTAAGGTACCTTTTGTTTTCTTTTGATGACTGATGGGAATCTTGTTCATTAAAATTGTATAGATTCTTCCCCTTTCCACCCACTGTTTATTTACACATAAAAAATAGATGATTTCAAGGATTCAAATATTGTGCTTGTTAAGGCTGCTGAAAATCTCCATGCAAACAGTTATTCAAGGAGTTTCCTAAAATATACTACAGGGTATTCAAGCGAGTACATTTGGGGAAATGTGCACACGGCCAGATATCTGAGGGAAACCAGAGTTACAACTAGCCTTTCTTGCTTTGTTTTAACAAAAGAGGACCACCCTGTCTTCCAGCCTCTGGACACATGGCTTTTCCATTACATGCTGAATGGAAGTTGCAGGAGGCAGAGAGTATGGGTGACTGAAACCGAAAGCATGGCCATTGAAGAAGATTAAACTCAACTTGACCTCTGCGGCTGATGGACAAACGATGATTAGAAAGAGGATATGCATATCTAAATTGCATTCTATCTCTATTACAGTCTAACGCCGTTACTAAAATTGCTGTTTGATAATTCGTCAATGGGAAAATGCATTCACTTATCTCTAGCTATGCAAACAATCATTGATTCAGCCCCTCATTGTGAGACTTGCCAAATTATTATGGGCAGATGGTCAGACCAGTGAATTAGGGGCGGGATCCAAATCACCTCTGTCTTTCTTCTCTATCTCCATTTTTCTTCTCATTTTCCTGTCTCCCTAATAAATATTTATTGCTACATGTTTCACATGGTCTCATTCCTGGCTGTACCACTTGCTTCCTGGTCATCTTGACCAAGTCACTTAAAATCTTGGAACCTTGGTTTCTCCTCCATAAAATGGGAGTGAAATCTGCCCTGCTTGATTCACAGACCTGTTGAGAAGCATAAAAGTCAAAACACTTTGTACGGGGTAAAATTCTGTAGAAACATAAAGGTCTAAACCCTACTTGGGCTATGGTACTCATTGATGGATTTCCTGAGCACTCACTCTGTGCTAGGCACTGTGCTGGGTTCAAGGGATATTAAGATAAATAAAATTCACCCCTTGTGCTGCACAGTCTTTCATCAGGGGAGATGGGTGGTTTTGAGAACATTTCATACTGATGAAAGAGCATGTGTGAGGTCCAGAGACAGGGTGGTGATTGGCAACTATGAAGTCATTTTTCTTCCCCCACCCCCCCATGCTCTTCCACTCTAGCCCCTGAGCCACTGTATTCCTTATGACCTGGGACACTCTAGGGGGGAGGTCCCATGATCTTAGAGGATGCTGTTGCTTCTGTAGTTATGAGATCGTCATGCAATTGCTGCTCAATGACTTGGGAGGATGTCAGTCCTCTCTTCTGTTTGTCCCTTTTGCTGTTGATTTGATGCTTTTGTGATGAAGAGGTGATGTGGCAGGATTTCAGATCATAGATTTACTTGGTCTCTGGGCAAGAGAGGCACCTGTGACACCTCAGACTTCACAGCTGAAGCTCTCCTTGGCCCTTGGATACAGTTCTTTCCAGCATAACAAGCAGGAGTTGGGCCCAACAGGCTGGTGTTGAATCATAGAGTGGACC
This sequence comes from Otolemur garnettii, assembly GCF_000181295.1. Taxonomy (NCBI): domain Eukaryota; kingdom Metazoa; phylum Chordata; class Mammalia; order Primates; family Galagidae; genus Otolemur; species Otolemur garnettii. The sequence goes on from NW_003852399.1 coordinate 3,451,425, forward strand.
CTCATCATCTGTGTGATCCAGAGCAAGTTACTCAAATTCTTCACACCATGATTTCCTTATTTAGCAAATGTACTAATAACAGCAGAAATCTCTTGGGGATGCTGGGTGAAAAATAGACTTGAATTGCTCAGCACAGGCCTCTGCATGTAAGAATAACTTAGTAAACACTTCTGTTTTAGGGATTACTTGTCTTCTGGACTTTGAAAGAATTATCAGGGGAGAGAAAGAAAAATCGTCCCATCTTCCCTGAGGGGTACCACTTGCTTCTTTCAGAGGAAGAATTTGAGAGAGAGAGAAAGAGAGAGGTTCCAGCTGTTATACCAGCTGCTGCAAATTAAGTTTTCCTGCAGGTGTTTCTGTGCCTCTTGCCAGCAGGTGTTTAGGCTGTATTCCAGGATGTGCGGTCTATCAGGCCTTCTTTCCAGCTGGGCAGTCTGTGCTGTGCTGCACTAACAAATAACCCCCAAATCTTAGTGTTTCATAACCAGAAAGGCTGATTTCTTACAGCTGCTCTCTGTCCCTGGGGGGTTGGCAGGCATGCTCAGATCATTTTGGTCAATCAGGGATCTTGCTGATAGAAGCCCCATCCTGACACATGAATTTCAAGGTAAGAAAAGGTAAAATGGTAAATCTTGCCCTGGCTCTTTCTTAAATATTTTTTTGATTATTTTTAATTAATACAATTTTTAACTGATGAGTTATAATTGTATACATTTTGTAGGCTACAATGTAATTTTTGATCTATGTATATAATCTGGAATTATTAAATCAAGCTAATTAACATATCTATCCCCTTGCTTAACTATCATTTTCTATGTTGAGACATTTGAAATTCACCCTCTTGGTTATTTTGAAATATACAACCCATTATTATTGGCTATAGTAAGTAATGTGTCAAGTTCCATACATGACCTTGCTCATCCACACCCAAACCTTACATGATAGGGGTCATTTTCTTTATTTTAATGAGGAAATTAACACAGAGGGCTAGATTTGCCCAGGGTCACACAAGTAATGAATAGTAGAGCTGACATTTGACCTTAGGCCTGTCAAGACTCCCTAACACAGTGGAATTGTAAGGATGTTATAATTACTTATCTGCCTGTCTTGCCTCCAACTGGAGGATGCGTTGAAGCCTGAGTTTGTGTTTTATTCTCCATTTAGTTCCAATGCCTAGCATGGTGTCTGGCACAGGAAAAGTGCTCAAAAGGGGTTTGTTGAATGACTGAATGATTAGTTGTGGCCAAAAATGGGAGCAACAAAAGTCATCAGGGGCACTGGGCAAGGGAGGCCGTGGGGGGAGCTCTTTGGGATTGCTTTGTCTAAGGCTAACAGAGACCTTGAGATAGAAAGCCCAAAGCAATAGAAGGGCATTGGATCATCTCATTTAATAGGGGGTTTGACAGTTGATGGACTGAAAAGTTCAGAGTCAGAAAATCTTCCTCTTTTAGGTCAGCATCTTTCCCTCACTGCAAACATCACATCCAATGACCACCTCCTGGAAAGTCAAATCTCTTGGCTCAGAGATACATCTGGAAAGATAGAGGGCACAGCTGGATGTGCAGATATGGTTCCCTCATTCCATACCATTAGGGAAGCATCACAAACTTTCTGTGAGTCCTTAGCACTAACGTTGTCTTGTGTGATCTTATTTATGAGTAAATGCAAGTAAACAAACCTCAACAATTATTTCAGGACATTACCTAGTCCTGTGACCTCAGGCAAACTACTCAATGTCTTTGGGCTTCAGATGATTTTTTTCCTCTTTAAATAGGAGTGTGGGCCCTGTAACTCCCTCCCAGTATTGATGTTGCCCACATTTTCCAATACGGACATGAAGACTGAGTTTCCCAGATTCTCCTGTTATGAGACATAGATGTGTGCCAATTTTAGGCCAGCGGTTCCTCAGGAGAAGAGTCACAAGGACGTTCTGGGAACCTTCCCTTACTCTCAGCTCCCTTGCAGCCTTTGTTCCTCCTCCATCCTGATCCAGGAATGTAGATGCTACTGTCTTGGGTCATGAAGTTGAAGCCACAAAGAGTGGGCAACATGGAGCCTGGATCCCTGATGCCATGAAGTACTCTGTCATCTCTGGACCACTGACCAGTCTTATTTGATAGAGAAGTACCATTGTCTTGTTTAGGTCATGCTTGTCTTAGGGATTTCTATTACTCACAGCTGACTCTCATTTTAAATAATAGACTATGTGTGTCTTAAACTTGCCTCATCACCAGTACCATCTGAGGCGTTTATTCAAAATAAGTTCCCAGGCCCCTCCCTGGAACATGCCTGGTAAGTAGGTTGAGTATAGAGCCCAGGAACCTATATTTTTAACAGCTGCTCTAAAGTGATCCTTATTATTAAACAAATTTGGTAAACACTGAGCCAGATAATGTCTCATGTCCCCCACCTTAAGCTGATTACATGTTTATTTATGTATGGTACAATTTGCTTATTTTTCAAGTACTACCCTCCCTACCTACCACCAGCAAGGCAAGTATTTGAGAGGACCCAAGTGTGGGGATGGAGAGATGCTGGAGGAAGCTTCCTGCCCAGGTCCAGCTGAGAGGACATGAGGTCTGGAACTCAGGTCAGAAAATCCAGGGAAGGAAAAGAGCAATCTCACGTATCAGCTGGGGGTTCTGGATGTAAAGGACGACTCTAGATGATTCCCAGGTATCTGTGCTAGGTGGTTGGGCAGAATGGTGCCCTTCCCAAGACAGAGAAGCAGTTGAAGCAGCTGGTTTGGGATGTTCCCAGTTTGGGAGGCCAGGAGGTGGAGCTTTCTAGTTCAGACTGGGGTTGCAGACACCCTATTCCTGGGCAGAGGTTGTGGTGGTAGTGCTTAGTTGAGCAATAAGGGTGTCCATCATCTAAATCTCCTGATATGCCAGGCCACTGAGCATAATGTCCCTCTGAGTCTAAAAATTTTTCCCCTTTTTTGGGTGGTCATTTTGTTACCCGAATATAAAGACAGACAAAGGAATCAAGTCAATGAATGGGAAGGTTCATTCATTTATTCATTCATCAATGTAGAATGTCAAATATATGGTAAGACCTGAAGATAAAATGTTGATAAAGATAAACATGGCTTTCAATGGAGCTTAGAGCAATGGGTGAATCAGGTGAAAAAATAAGGAAAAATAAATGAAAATCTGAACTATCAGAAGGTCTAGAAAGGAAGTAAACTTTGGGAAGCACATAGTATAGAAGGATGTGTCCAAAGGGTGGAGACAAAAATTGTGCACTCCAGCTTTGTAGCTTCTGGCCCATCACAGCTGTAGTTTCCTCATCTGTAAAATGGAGTGGTGATCAACTTCCTCATTTCACAATTGCTGTACAGTTTTGGCTAAGTGATGCTGTGCTAACACAAAATATTTATACTTCAGTGGCTCATAAGAAGACATTTTCTTATTCATGATGCTGTGTCAGCTGAGACTCTATTCCCTGTCCTCTTTTCTCTGTAAGGAGCAAGTGGCATCTGGTACATTGACATTCATTCTTGTGTCAAAAGAAAAGACTGATGGCAGAACCACATGCCTCTTATTGCTTCTGCTTGGATGTGACATAGAGTTCTGCTCATTGACCAGAGAAATTCACGTGGCTCAGTTGGAGGTTTTTGGAAGCGTGAAGCTTCCTCCTTCCACCAAGAGAGCAGCAGGAGAAGGATGGTAGGAAACGCCAACCCATGTTTTAGAAGACTTTTTACTGAAGTGCTATAAACCCACTCTAAGATTATAAGAAACCTGCAGTGGTAGCAAATGTTTTGAAAAAATAAGCCAACAATCCACAGATGAGGATATGTTTGAAGCAATATTTTAAAGACCTTGTATAAGGTTCAAATACAGACATTAAAAAGTAATTCCCTGTGGATTCTGGTTATTAAACCTTTATTAGAGACATAACCTGCAAATATCCCATGTCTTAACACAATAACTAAGAAAATGCCGTGAAGGCTATGTTGACCAGTTTGGTGAAAATATTTCAAATTGTATGTAAAACCAGCATGTTGTACCCCATGATTGCATTAATATACACAGCTATGATTTAATAATAATAAAAAAGAAGTAATTCTCTGACTCCCCGCAGTTCCATGTAAGAAACTACTCCAAGTTGGGGCTCAGTGGCCTGAAGGATGTGTCAGTCACCTGTCTGAGAAAGGAGAAGAAAATTCACTCAGGAGTCAAAAAAGTGGAGAAGTGAAGACTGGTGGGCAGAGGATCAGTATGGAAGGCTCCAGGCTCTCCACTCTGTGGAGAAGTATGAGGATGGCTGAGAAATGAAAAAAAAAAAAAAAAGAACAACTTCTATTAACATCCCCATTTTTACCAATGGGGTAATCAAAGCTCAAATATGTTACTTAACTTGCTCAAGGTCATACAGATCGGATTCGAGCCAGGTTGGCTGATGCAAGACTCTGCTTATACCCACCAGGCTCTGTAGCCATTGTAGGGCTAGGGTGAAGCTGCCTCACTGTTTGGCTCCTTCTTAGGGCAGATACCCGAGAGCTACTTTGAGACCCAAGCTCACTCTTTCTCAGGGAACAGCAGAGGAGTCCTGGGGCTTCTTGAGACTTTTCTGACACTACTTTTCCTAGAAACCAAAGACCTGCTGCCCCAAAGATTCAATGAGTATTTATTAAAAATGGTGAGGATGGCTTCCCATTGCTAATGACGCAGATACAGTCTGCAGAGGGCATGAGGTCATGCTGCTGAAACCAGTCCTCCTTATCTAAGAGGAAGGAGGTGTGCATGGCCTGGGTCCCTTTGGGTCAGAACTTGTGGGAACAGGGCTTCTCTTCCTTCACAAATAGACACAGTGAGAATAGCTGGTCCCCCTAGCAACCCAGGCTTGTAGTGGACAGCCTGGAGCCTTCCACACTGATCCTCTGCCCACCAGTCTTCACTTCTTCACTTTTTTGGCTCCTGAGTGAATTTTCTTCTCCTTTCAAAGGCAGATTCAGGTACCAGGAGGCCAAGTATATTTACTTGTCCCAGGCAGGTCATTTGCATATGTCGCCAGGGTTGACTTGTCGACGATTAAGCAGCTTCTAAGGAACAGGTTGTCAAAACTGTCACTTGTTATCATCTTTGTTTTCCTCCTTCCATTTCACTCGGAACCCAGTGGCCTTTTGTAGGCCGAGAGACACTGTCTTGCTGAGGGAAGGTTAGAATGGCACCAGGAGAATCATAGGCACTCATAAGGTCTAGTAGGAAGACCATTGATTTGGATCTATAGAAACCTCTGGCATGATTATATTTGGTATTCACTGAGTATTTTATTGCATGAGGCACTGTGTTAAGAACTAAATTTAGAAAAAAAAAAAGAGCTAAATTTAGCGCTACCACATTAAATCTTTGCCACAATGCTGTATGGTAGACACTTTACAGACAAAGGAACAGAGGATTTGAGAGTTTATTCTAATATCTTCAGGACAACCCAGCTAATAACTAACAGGCCCACATTCAAATTCAGACTTGTCTGGCTTCAGAGCCCATCCTCACAACCCTATACAAGGCTGGTCTTCTCTTCCCAGTGTTACCGTGTTGCCCACAATTATTCTGTGCCCTTTTCCTGTAAGGGGATTGTACATGTCCCCCACTCTACAATGCTTGTGACTTGCTGGGTGTCCTGTAAGAAGGAGGAGGATAAGCCTCTCACTCATTGGTGGACAAGGGGCAGGGAGCTTTGGCCATGTGGCTTGTTTTGGCCAGTGGAGTGTGGGTAGATGGGACATGCACCATGCCCAAGGCTGTGTGAATCTTCACCAGTTTCTGCCCCTGCCCTACTCTTTCCTCTGCCAAGAGAGTTGCACATCCCACACACGGCTGTTCCTTCAGCCTGTATCCTGCAGGAGAAGACAAGTGGAATGGAAGTACAGCTGCTGACCTGCAGCCATTACATGTAGCATGAGAGAGAAATAAATGCTTGTTGTTCTAAGACATTGTGATTTTCGTGTTCTTTGTTACTGCACCTAAATCTGATAATACATTCAAGATACTGTGAACCACACGGCTCATGTGGATAACAAACATCTCAGGGAGATGGTCTTGAATATGATTTTCACCTGTTCCACACTGGATGAGTTGGTGACAATACCTGTGGAGATCCAGTTAAGTAATTAGTTATAAAAACCATGAAATTTCACGTTAATAGTCATTACCCCAGTTAAGTACTAATCTTGGTGAATTTAGTTCCACTACTTTATAAAGTCCATGGAGGCAGGGCTAATGTTTGTTTTGCTCAAAGCTGTGTAGTACATATTATTACATATAGTTGATATTTAACCACTGTTTAATAAATGAATGGATATTAAGAGGGGCTATGCAATAATGCATTGTTCTATGGGTGAATGAAATTTTGACCTGTTGAGTTAAACTGCAATAGCGATATATGGTAGAATTTCTCAGAGCCTTTAGTATATTAAAGCGAATTGCAAATCTCCAAGGAGAGGCAGGGACAGTAGGCAGCATTTCACAAAATGATTTGCCCATGGAACTCTTTTCTTCCCATGCACATCTCACAGGAACACACTCTGGAAAATGCCGGTTTGGGGAATGGGAAACGCAGGTGCTAGTGTCCTGCCCTTTTTTGCCACTTTCTCCCATGGAATAGAGCTCAGATTAGGTCATTGTCTGTAGCTGCCTGGAATTACAATCAGACCTCTAGTTGGCTGGTTGCATTTCTGATCATTTCCTTCTGCCATGAGCTTATGTGCTAGCAATGAGGCTGCTAATTTGCACCTCAATTTCCTATTTCGTACAAAGGAAACCTCTTCTCTGCCTGTCTCATATCTTGGAAGAAAAAACAAATAAGAATGAGCAATAGACGGAGTTACTTGAGGACAGGGTTTGTGACTTATTCTTCATGTCCCCAGTGCCTAGTTCACGAGCTGGCACATGGGGAAATGCAACATCTACTGAATGAGTGAACAAGTTCACAGAACAAATCCAGAGTGAGCAGAGGGATCTGGGCGGAGCTGGACCTGCGTGGAGGAAAACCAGCTGCAGCTAATCTAGGAACTCCTCCAAAAATCCAGCCAACTTTCACCTAGATCTACTCTGGGCAGCAGTTCTGCTGTAGGCGAGGAACCTGTGCCACTTAGGAGGAGAGTTAGCCTGTGAGTAAAAAGTCCCAGGGGCTTGGCAGATGTTAGTGGCTTGTCAGCTTCATCCATTCCCATCTTTTCTTTGCTGCTAGCAGAGCTCTAAGTTTGTTCACTCTCCTCTGAAGCCATGTCTTCATGGGGGAAAGAAAGAATTGGTCTCAGCCGTCAAGGTGCTGTCATTCTCCTCGCCCATGCATACTTTAGGTATGGGCAGGTGGCACCTTTCTGGACCACCTGCATGAGGTATGGTATGAGGGGAAAGCAGCTTCAATGAAGGAGTTTTTCCCATCCCTAAAAGAGACTAAGTGACTCTGGGTGGCACAGGAGAATGTGCCAATCTGCAAGGGAAGGTCGTACAAGGCTTCACAAAGGAGTTGGCTTTGGGGTGGAGTTTTGAAGCAGATGGCCTTGACATCCAGGCAGGGTGAGTTCAAAGGCAGGAGATCTGAGACACATTGTTTGATTATGGTTTGTTTAGTTTGGCATGACTGAACTGTAAAGGGGACAGATGAGACCGTGACAACGAAACAGGAGGAAGTAGCCTGGTCATGAAGGACCCTGGAAGCACGGGCAGGAGGCTTCATAGGGAGGCTTGGGCCTCCGCAGCAGGCAGACCTGACTTTCTTGCATTCACACAGTTGATGGAATATTTACTGAACGTCTGTCGTGTGGCAGCCACTGAGTGGGAGCTGAGGCTATGGTGCTGAATGCTGGAGTGTAAGCTTCCAAAAGTGGTGTGCCAGTGAGACCCTTAGACGCGAGACTGGAGCTGGGCACCAGGGCACCCACAGATCTGTAGACCCAATGAACAGGACAAATAGCTTCCTTATTCTCTGGGATGCTGTTGTTGTGGCTGGGGTGGGGGAGGGGAAGCAGGCAGTTAATAACAAAAAATTGAAACATATCAATAAACATAATTTTTATGAGCATAATTTTATGAACATATTTGGGTACCCTGGAACCAAATTCCATGGGGACCCATCAGAGCCAGAAAAGATCTGAAGAAAGGGATCATGAAGGATTTATTGGCTTCGAGCTCTCTGGGCCTCAGTTTTCTTATTCATAAGCTGAGAATAATAATTCTTATTTGCACAGGTTGTTGAGTGGTTAGAAATAATGTCTGTAGAATTTGTAGCCCGTGGTACACGCAGTACTTTTTTCATTCGGTTTAGGTGAGCCCCTGGGGAAAGTCACTTAGGTGAGCCCACACTGTGCCTTGGCATTCTCCCACACGTCCATTTGTCTAGATCCGCACTAAAGCCAGGGCCCTCAAGTGACACAAGTTGTCTATTCACAACTCATTTATTGACAATACTGGAAATACAAGGTATTATTATATTTCATAACGGAAAAAAAACCCTTTGTGAATTTGACGTATTTCAGAATCATTCCCTCCTTAGCCCCTGGCAGAAATGAACCAGTACCTAAATATTTATGTCACATACAGTGAAGAAATGGATCAACAGATTAAAATGACCATTTAACAGGGGTAAAGAAAACTCAATTTTAGTGGACCAAATGCAGATGAAGGTGGGGAGAGGTGGGGGGCTGGGTTGTCTCTTTTTTTATTAAAGTGACTGGTTGGTTTTTATCATACCCACAACTCCAGGGGCTCCTCAGGGGCCAAGCTGGGGGCTTCAGAGCGGCGAGGCTTTCTCAGACCAATTTTCTTAGGGTAAATTGTCCCTCCTACATTCAGCCTGAGGCTACTTCCCTGTGTCCTAAATTCCAGCCCATGAAGACCAGCACCAATATGAGTCTCCCTAGTAGTTAGAGGGCTCTGTGATGGATGAACATTTAGAAAACGGTGACTTGCATGTCCCATGTGCTAAGTGCTTGCTACCTGGAATGTCGAGGCTCATGGAGCTGAAAGGGGAAGTCAACCAACAAGTCCTGAACATCATGTACCCCTGTCGTGAATGTGTATGTGCCACGTACTTGGTAATCTTTAGTATACACATGGTCTCCATGTGCAGATGGGAAAACTGAGGTTTAGAGAGAGTAACCAGATTATTCTAGATGAAAGCGGCAAAACTGAACTCTTAAACTTCCTTTGTTTTTTGCCCTAGGAATCTGAGTGGAGAGATGAACTGTGGGCACCTTTCCCAAAATTTCATTTGAAAATATGTCCAAAATATGTAGGCTTGTGTTAGGTAATTTCTCTGAATCTGGTAGACTCTGGTGCTCCACGTGGGTGAATGTGTTGTCTGCCTCCAGCTCTATCCCTGGCACCTTGCACTGCACCCAGTGCAGAGAAGGTTCTCAATGCAGTGTGGTGTCTGACGGAAACATGTGCTTCTAAGCTTTTGCTTTTAAGAAGTCACCTATTGCAAAAAGAGCTCTCCAGAAGGGAGGCCCGGGGAAGTAAGAACACCAAGAATGGCCAAAACCTGGAAGGGCATCCAGAGCAAACCCTGATTTGCGACATGAACCTTCCAGTGACTCATTTTAGACCTTCATTTCACAGAGACCACAGGGCAGGAAGTGACAGATGTTCCAGACATCTGGGCCTCAAGTGATCATGCAGATTTTATGGAAAGTATTTGGCTGGGTTGTAATAAGTTTCTCTGGCAGACTGATCAGTTGATCTTTTAGTGAAGGTACCGAGTTACAGAGGGAAAGGAAGATTAAGAAGACACATCCCAAGGAAGAACAGGGAATGGCCAAGCCCTGGGCTTGTGTGGCCTGTCTAGTAGGTTAGTGGCATCAGGGGCTCTGCCAAAGGGCTCCAGAGGTGGAGACTGGGAAACAGAAGGGACCACACTCCCCAAATGAAAACCTACCATTGATCTTTCCACTGCTTGACCATCAATAAGGGGAACAGCCACTGTAGCTGGCTAGGGGCCTTTTCTTGGATTTAACTAATCATTATTAGTAGTAATAGCCCCAGCTTTCCATTTACTGAGTACCTACATTGTGAAGATAATTATGGGATGCATCTCACTGTTAGCAGGAAAATCGAAAGCATGTAAATTGCTTCGTACAGCCAGCCAGTTCTGCTATAGCCCAACATACATGTTTCCAAAAACCTTTGTGATATGCGAAATCACACAGTAGAAACTACAGGGCTTATGGATCAGGGGAAAAATATACGAAAGACACACACACACACATAAATAAAGATCGAGACCTCCTAAAACGTCAGCATGGTTTTACATTAAATAGTTAAGAAATGGCCAGGCATGGTGGCTCATGCCTGTGCTCCAAGCACTCTGGGAGGTTGAGGCAGGTAGAGTACTTGAGTTCAGGAGATTAAGACCACCCTGAGCTAGATCAAGGCTCCACTAAAATAGAAAAACTAGCTGGGTGTTGTGGCAAGCCCTTATAGTCCCAGCTACTCGGGATGCTGAAACAAGAGGATCACTTGAGCCTAAGAGTTTGAGGTTGGTATGATTTATGACACCATTGCACTCTAGGGTGACAGAGTGAGACTCTGTCTCAAAAAACTAAGTTAAGAAATGCATAAGTACTAAAATGAATATAGCACTTTATCTCATTAAGAAAGACCTAAAGTCTGCTTGTGTAAGTGGGTGTCAGCAGGGCTGTAGCTTGAGACTTACTGTGAAGCAGTGACAGAAGACTTGACATCAGGTGGAGAGTTTCTGCCCCACATGAGGATGGGTGTGGCTCATAACGCTCATCACTGCACTTCTGACTGGGGCATCTGGGAGATGAGTGAGCTGTATTCTGGGTGCTCCCATGGAGTCTGGTTTGGCTGGGCACACCTAGTGCACCTAGGATTTCTCACAGATGGAATCTTCCATAAGCAAAATTGAAATTTATATTATGTGCAAATTGTTTTTCAATTATATCACTTGTGCTGGAACAGTTTCATGTCTTCAAAATAAGCATTGTAGTACAAGTGATTATGTAAGATTCATGGAAAATGCCCCATACACGATCACTATAAATGTTCTGTAGAAAATCTCTCATCCTTACATTAAACCTGATATGGTGAGTATAGATAATTCCATTTTACAGTTGAATAAAGCTGAGGCCCGTAGAGGTGAAATCACTCACTGATGGGCACATGACCACAGAAGGCCGGGAGCTCTATCCACTTCTTTGTGAGTCCCTGGGGCACGAGTCCTCTTACACTTCACTAGGGGACAGCATGCTAGTGTCAGAGAAAGACGTGAGGTGAGTGCATGTTTCTAGAACACCATCTTTACTAGCTCAAGTTAGTATTTCATGGAATCCAAATTCACATGATTTTTAAAGACCAAATTTTGGACACATTTCTAGTTTGTGCTGCAGCCTCAGGGGCTCTATCGGTTCTCCTTCTCTGCTCTTAGAGATAAGGGAGTGGAAAACGTTGCAAAGCACTTTAAGTCTACATATGGAAGTAAGTCTCACTGAAGAAAAAGCTGGGGCAGGAGGGCAGAGGGGGTGGGTCAGTTCACATCTGTTGGGTACAGTGCCCATTATCTGGGTGAAGAGCACACTTACCATGGATATCTTCAACTCAGTCAGTGCAAAAAACAAGACAGGTAAGCAAATCATCTGTGCCACCTAACATTCTGAAATTAAAAAAGAAAAAGCTATACAAGCTTATCAGTCATATTTAAAAAAAAAAAAAGAAAAGAAAAAAGAAAGAAAAAAGGAAAGCAATGTGTTGTCCTATATGCTCCTTCCTGATGTAGAAGAAATCCCTGTATTTAGCCACAAGCTGCCTTCCTGGAATGTCCACCATTGTGTCCTCGTCTGTCCTTTATTGAGTCTTCTCTTCTCCAGGCTGAACTCACTAGTACATAGCTTATAGTTTGACAATATTCTTCATAAATACAGGGGTTCAGAATTCAGTATACTACCCCAGACATGCCTTAGCAAACTGAGACACAAAGGATCCTGTTTGCTTCTGTGCCTAAGGTGGGATTAACTTTTCTAGCAGATGTCTCACTTTGCTGGGGCATGTTGACCTTGGGGCCAACTAAATCCCTAGACCATTTTCATATGAATTATTGACACCTGGTCTTCCTTCCTCATTCTGAGCTCAAGCATCGAATTTACCTGTGTATCCGTTAAAATATCTTCTGGCTGGTTTCAGTCCATCAGAGTTTAATTTCTCCTAACTTTTTTTTTTAATGGAAGACTTCCAACAGATACACAACTAGTGAGAATAATTGTGTAAGGAACCTGCATAAGCCCCTTATCTCCATGAAATTCATTATCTTTTTTTGTGAAGATTTTTTTCACTTATGAGATTCTTCCTTCCCCTTCTTTAGTTCTTTTTAAGCAAATCCTACATATTATACTGGTTCATCTGTATTTCATACGCATCTCTAAAGATAAGGATTCTTTTTTAAAACATGCTTATAAGATCATTATCATACCAAGTCAATTAGCAATACTTTCTTAATATTGTCAAATTTTTAGTGTTCAAATTACCTCAATTGTTTTTGTCCCAATTAGGATTCCATATGGATATATCTTTTAAGTCTCTTAATTTATAGACTTCCCCTTCATCTCCCTCTTTTGCCCCTTGAGTTTTTGTGGTTGAGGAAACCAAGTGCTTCTTGTTTGTTGAGAGTCTTAAATCATAAACCTTTCTGATTGTACTTCCGGGAGCGTCATTTAACACCTTACTCTGTTAGCTTCCCCTATTTTTTCCTATGTGTTGGCAGTAGAATCCAGGGGCTTGATCAGATTTGGTTTTCATTATTTAATACATATTTTTTATTGTGTAAGAATATGATATACTTGGGTGGTGCCTGTGGCTCAAGGAGTAGGGCACCGGCCCCATATGCTGGAGGTGTCAGGTTCAAACCCAGCCCCAGCACCCCCCCCCCCAAAAAAGAGACACACACAATTTATCATTTTAACCATTTTAAAATATACATTTCAGTGGCATTAAGTGTAATCACATTGTTGTGCAACCATTGCCACCATCTATTTTCAGAACTTGTTGATCATTCCAAACAGAACCGGTAAACAATAACTGCCATTCTCCTCTCCCTCCAGGCCCTGGCAGCCACCGTTCTACTTTCTGTCTCTATGAATTTGACTAATCAAGGTACCCCTGTGAATGGACTCACACAGTATACGTCCTTCTGTGTCTGGGTTACACTCAGCATAATGTCCTCGAGGTTCATCTATGTGGTAGCAGGTGCCAGCATTCATACCACACTCTGTTTATCCATTCATCAGGTGATGGACAATTGGGTGATGATTTTGATATTTTGACAATATTTCATCAGAGATACTTTTACTTTCATATAAAAAAATGTGTATATCTCTCATTAAGGTCTCTTACATCTTGATTTTATCACTGATTTCCAAAGTAAAAATTTTCTGACCTCTGTATCTTTTGTGCACTCTGCATCTCCCTTCTGCCTTCTTTTCTGGTCTCTGCCTCTTTCCTCCAAATGGTTCACCTGCACCTCCATCTGCACCACAATGTGCTCCAAAAATCAAAAATGCTCCTCCCAGCCTGGGGAAGCCCTGGCAGTCTCCCCAGCATCTCCTCCCTCTCTCTGGCCGGGGCTGGTTTCTCAGTGAGAACATGAACTAGCTCCCTCATGTCTTGCCACTGCTACTTTCAGGCTATTGCTGCTCCTGCGCCTGTGACACTGCCTTCTCTTTAGAGACCCAGGCCATGCATTGGAAACCTGCACCCTACCTGCTGATGATGTCCCTTCTCCACCATTCCTTGGGGATTTTCCCTTCACCCCACTTTTTCATCATGACTGACCTCAGTGTACATGAGAAAGTTGATTGCATGTGGCATCATTGCTTCTTCATCCCTTGACCTTGTCAACCCCAATGACCTTCCTCTAGGCTCCATTTCAACCACCCATCCGTGTAGTCATGCTCTGGCTCATGTTAGCATCTGAAAGCTCCCTCTCTGCAAGCTCCACGTTTAGGATGTTCAGGTTTGAACTGGCTTCCTCATCCTGCCTCCTTCCAGCTCCTCTCTCTTCTCCCATCTGTCAGTGGCTCCTGTCTCCACGGCTTCCCTTTTAACTGAGGCCACCTGGTGACCATCTGTACCATTCATTGTCCTACCAACATCCTCACTTCCGTTAAGCTCCAACTCTCCTGGCATAAACGTCCAGCACAAGATCCCCAGAAATGGCCAATCCCCAAGCCACTCTCCCTATACCCTAGTTTCACAGCACTATTGGGGAGAGCCACACAGCTGTGCTGATTGGGGCTGTCCCCACACCTCCACTCAGCTGGGCTCTTGCCACCTAACAGTCCTCCTGTGCCCCTTAACAAGCTCCTGCTCTTATTCCACTCTACAAATTATTCCTCAGTTTCCCCATGCTCTGTACCCTGGATTTTTCCATTTTGCAGAAGACAGAGTCATTGCTCCTACTGTGATCCCTTATGGTTCTATCATCCCTCTGTATGATTTATCTCTACCTGTGCCCACCTATAACTCCCTCCTTCATGTTTTAGGGTCACAGACCCTTATCATGTTGGCTTCCATAGCACTCCAAGCATCCTAGACTAAACAGAGTGGCTAATGCCATGGGCAGACCAAAGAGAATACAACAGGAGGAAGGAAGAAATAGTCCAGATGAATGTTTCAGAAGGGGTGCCTGGCAGAAAAAAGTGGAAGAGGTGTGCAGCCCCTCCCTCAGACGTTCTGAGGGTTTTCTTCGTTTACCTCTGAGTGTCACACAGTACTTTATCTCTTCTAGCTTCCCTCCAAACCTCAGGGGGAGATTGCTTCACCTCTTGCCTCTTGGGGAAGTTATGAAGTTACGAAGGTAATGTTTACAAAAAGCTTTGCTTTTTGCCCTGCAAATGCCCACACAGAGGTCCTGACCATGATCCTGGTGGGGAAGGTAGACCTGTGCTCCAGGGAGCTATGGGACTTTGTGTTCACACTGGGTTCATGGGACATGAGATGCAGAATCTTCTATCTTCAAGCTGTTGATAGTTTTGAGCCATGACAAACACCCAGAGGGAGGAAACCAGATGGGAGTCTGCTAATACAGTTTCTCTTTCTCCGCATAGTTAGAGAGCCTCAGTAAGAGGCTTCTGTGATGCATGCTTTTTGTACGTGGATTTGTTTTATGTGCTATTCTTAATCAATAAGATCTTTTGCATTAAGAGGTTTTATTTTTCCACTTCTGTGCCCATAGAAGGACCTCAGGAGTCCTGAAATACAAAGTGACCCAAGTCATCTATACCACAACGTTATGGCCAGGGGAACCTTCACTTCCATGGCCTCCCCACACCCTGCCATCTCCCTCCTGCACTAGAACTATCCTCTAGCTCCGCTCCTGTTCTCCAGCTTCTGTTTGCATCCCTCCCTGCTGGGAAGTTTCCTATCTGAGAAGAAAGTTCATTTAGCTACTGGACAATAGTTCTCATTGTTAAAAAGTTCTTCTGAGGTTATCTAGCTATGTGATCTTGGGTAAGCCACTTCCCTTATCTGGGCCTCAGATTCCCATATGAAAATGAGGCAGTTGAACAAGGTGACTTGACCTATTTCTGAACTTCTATGTCCTTTAGGTCAAGGCCAGTTTATTCTCCTGGTTTCTGAAACCTCCAGAATGCTCCTGGTTTTTATTCATAGGCACCAGTTCCTCCTCCTCATTCTCTTCCTCCTCCATGCAGCATCTAAATGTTGATGTTCCTCAAGCTTCTCATGCTGTACTTACCACCCTTCTGTCCTCCACTTTAAGCTGTGGTGATTTTATACCTATAGCTTCAGCTCCTACCCCAAGTTAGGTCTTCAGCCAGCTCCTATGTCTTCTCTAGACACCACTATGTGGATGTCTCACAAGCCTTCCAACCTTAACATGCCAATGAGGTTCTGGATCTTCTTTAGTTTTGATTTAGCCTCTAAAATCTCAGGCAATGGCTCAAGCCAGAAGACAGTTTCATTTTGGACTTTTCCTTAACCTTCCACATCAATCCATGAACATAGTCTACTGGCTCACTGACCAAAGATTTCTCTAGCTCTCCACTAGATTTTTTCTCACCTGCCTCAGCCCAGGACTGAGCCACAGCAGCTCTTGCCTGGGTATCTGCTAGGACAGCCTTCTGGATTCTGTACCTGTCCCCTCCTCCAGACCATTCTCTGCCATAGAACTAAGATACAATTAGAATCACACCCTCTCTCTGCATAAAGTGTTTTAAAGGCTTCCTGTTGTGCCCAGAACAAAATCCAAAGACCTCACTGTGGCCTATAATTCCTACCTGTCCTCAGCCCACCTTGGTCCTTCTCATCTTTTGGGGTTTAGATAACAATGTTTTGAAAATATGCTTTACCTGGCCTTGTGCTTCCCCTCTTTACTAACCATGTGACTTTGGAGAAACGATTTCTCCACTCAGAGCTTCTGTTCTTTTAACATAGAAAGTGAAGATGATAGTATTTATTTAGCAATGTTTTGAGGACTAAATAAATTGATTCATTTATTCATATATACTGCATATACATGCACAAAATCAATAAATATTTATTGACTGCTTCCTAGGGGTTGTAGGAGGGAGGTTACAGAGATGAGGACGTATATGCAGAATGCCAGCACAAAGCAAGCACTTCACAGATGTCTGTTTCCTCAGGTCTATGTCTCTGCCCCTCAGCCGATCTCTGATAACACTTTGAACATTTTTCCTGGAGACTTTATGTTTACATTTTTCCAACCAGCTCCAATCACAGCGCAGTAGTATTTGCAGAGGGCCCACTGTCTGTCAAGGTTTCGTGTACATCATCTAAGACCTTGGTAACAGTCCCATAAGGGAGATATTATCACATCTTGGAGGTGAAGATGAAGCTCTCAGCACTCATAGGCTCTGTCTGCATCCTTTCAACTGGTGACAGACAAGTGTGGATTTGAACTGAATCCAGCTGATTTCAGACCTATTCTACTTTCTGTGAGCTATGTTGCCTACCTAAATGCTTTTCAGAAATTAGGGAAAACAAATGTTCCCCATAGACAGTGAACGTTAAGAACAACAAAAGCTGAACGTCAGTACAATGAGCTGAACTCAGCACTCTGGTTCTCATAACCTGACATCGATTACATCACATTCATTTCCCATGACAGTTTTTGAGACCCAGATAACTTCCTAGTCTCAAGATTGTCAACTGATAGTATGGAGGAGGGACCTGAATGGCCACTGAGGAACTGACCCCACCTTGATGGCTGGGTGGCATTTTACTTGTCATACAACCCCCATGATTCAGTTTCTTCATCTAGAACTCAGGGCTCTGGGTTCTTGCCTTGAACATCTTTCTCAAGGAAGTTGTAAGGATGGAGTTTGTAAAGTGTTTTGTTTAGTCCAGGGTTCCTCTGTCACATTATGTTCATCCTAAAACATAGTGATACTGTCCTATTGTGGTCAAAAGTGAGTTACGCCAAATTATCTCTGAGGTTTCTCCCAAGGCTGGGTTTTGTGATTCACACATCTAATCATTGATTGTCTCTTTAAGTTTCCTGTGAATGCCTGGAGAACAAAATGAAGAGGTTACTTCCTAATATTTTTAGCCCATTCTGAAGAATAATAATGACAGTGGCAGAATTTTTTATTTGCCTACTGTGTGCCAAGAACCAAGAATGTTTAATATGTAATAAGAATTATCTCACTTAAGGTTTATAACAATCCTTAGTGTATAAATCTGGGAATTGAGGCCCAGAGAGATTTGGTTATACTGTTAGTAAGTCATGGTCCTGGGATTTAAACCCAGGCAGTCTGATGTCCCTGTCTGGAACTTTAACTTCCAGACTGAGGGAGGGTGGGACAGAGAAGGGGATGAAGAACTCTGCCATAGAGATAATGGGTGAAGCAAGAAAATCAGGGAGGGCTCCACAGAGGAGGTGACAGTTAAGCTGAGTCTTGCAGGATGAATAGGAGTGCTTCAGATGCATAGCGGTGGGCTGGGAAAGGGAAGGACAGAAGATGCAGAGGGAGCACCATACAGAAAGGTACTGGAGGCTGAGACTGTACCATGCTTGGGGACCTGAATGAAGTAAAGAAGGCTGAGGTGAGATGGTAGAGAGAGGCAGAGGTGTGCCCTGTGCACCACTGTGTGCCAGGCGGAGACAAATTATTCCAAGGGGAGGACAAAGTCAAATTTACTTTTTTTTCTTAAAAAGAAAAGATACCCAAGTCTTTTAATAATCTTGAAACGCCCCAATAAAGAGGTGGTTATCACTGTGCTTATCTTCCAGATGTTCCTCCTTAGAGAAAGTGATACAGATCCTGGTAATTAAACATAATCAGGTTTGAATTCTGCAGCGAGGGGCTCACGCCACTGAGTGGTGGATCAGAACTGGGGAGAGCACAGAGATGCTTATGTGGTTCTAAACATGGGGGCCCAGGGCCACATGCTTGGGGGCAGGACTGCTATCCCCAACCCATCATAGGCACAGTAACCTGAGTCTATTCAGCAACTGCACCGGTGATTGGCAGCTGTGATCTTGTGTGAACCTCCTTTCACCACAACTCTTTGATGAGTCATTCTTATTAGCCTCATTTTACAAATGAGCAAACTGACCTTTGTTCAAGATTTTAACGCTAGTAAGGAGTGGGGCTGAAACTTAGCCACACGCATCTGACGCAAGGCCCCTGTAGCTCCTTCTTACGTTTAATGGTTTTCAGATTTTGGTGTGTATAGTAGACGCTTTGCTCAGCTTGTTCAAAATACCAATTCTCAGTGTCCCTGCTTTCCTGATCCTGGATGTTGACTCACTAAGTTGAGGGCATAGCCTGAGATTCAGCATTTTTAGGACTTGCTGCAGGTGGTTCTGATAAGGGTGTTTGGGGGTTATACTTCCAACACTACTGCTATGTTAAATCATTCCCCACTTTCACTAACTCTTCACCAGGAGGAAAACACCAATATGAAACAACAGTGTAAGATTTGAGTTATTCTCCCAGGATGGTGGTGATTTCACAGGCGTCAATAATTAACAGCCAGATGGGTAATGATTTCTGGGGGAGGGGTCTATTTGGGCTGGAGTGGCCAGCCAGCCTGACGATTGACTGGTTATAAGCCTCACAGTGGTTCTCAACCTGTAGGTCGCAACCTCTTTGTAGCAATGAAAATATATCACAGCATTAGGAAGGCTGAGAACCACCCGTGAGTCTAAAAGGTGCATTGCTCATAGGAGTTGTTTTGTAGGGCCATGGTAATTCTGCTTATGTACTGTGTTAATCCCCTATGCTTTAACAAAATTTCCACACATTGAGTGGCTTAAAATGACAGAAATTTATTTCTTTCATAGCTCTGAAGATTGGAATTCCAAAATCCAGCTGTCAGCAAGTCCTTGCTCCCTCTAGAAGCACTGGGGGAGAGGCCACTCTTTGTGTCTTCTGGCTTCCAGTGGCTTTTGGACACAACTCATAGGGCTGTGTCTCTCCAATCTCTGTCCAGGACTTTTCCCTCCACATGTTTATCTCCCTTTGTGTGTCTCTTTGATGAACACTGGCCACTGGATTTATGGCCCCACCTGATTTTCTCTACAAAGACCCTTTTTGTCAAAGAAGATCACATTCACAGATTCAGGGGATTAGGGCATGAATGTATCTTTTTTTGGGGGGGGCACACATCTTGCACACTCCTTTTTTACAAACTGCATATACAGATACACTTTAGGCATGAGCCCCACAACTGCCCATGAAATGGTTAAGGCAGAAGTTGAAGCCCTGTCAGGCAACTGAGGGAAGTGGGTGAAGCCTGCGGGGGGCAGTTAGTTAGCAACAAGTCACCTGGTCCAAGCCAGTGTTGGGAGAGGAAGCCTCTGGTTACGGGGCTCATCTTCCAGCTGTGAAGGTGTGAGGAACACAGAGATAAACTTCAGTGAGCCAAAGACCCTCTGGGGAAAGACCGAGAATACTTAATTATAGTTGAGGAGTTTGTGAACCAATTGGGAAGTACAGATGAATTTTTTTTTTTCTCCACTGTATTTTAGAAAATCTTTGAAATAGCTGCTAATACTTAAAAACTAAAAATAATATAGATTTTTATACTTGAAAAAAATCAGAATGTCTACTTAGTCTGGGTCCCTGTTTCCAGGGGGAAAGAGCAGGTGCTGAGTAGCAGCGGCTGCTCCCTGGGGGAGGGCGTGTTTTAGTTGCTGTTGCTGTGATTCAAACTACCCCCAAACTTAGTAGCATTAAGTTTGCTTAGTAGCAAACTACCCCAAAACTAGTGGCCTAGAGTGGCTATTTCATTGTGCTCACTGATTTCATGGCCAGGAATCTGAAGAGGACACAGCAGGGACAGCTGTCTCCGCACTGCAGTGTCTGGATCTTGACCTGGGAGGACTTTCGGGGGCACTCTGACGGCTGGGGCTAGCAGAGCATTAGCCGGGATCTCCACTTCCTACACAGCTTCTTCCCTCCCATGTTTGGCTCCTGAGCTGGGAAGACTCAAAGCCTGGACTCGGCTGGGACTATTGACCTGAATATTCTGAGAGAGAAAGTTCCTTTCACGGCCCAGCTTCTGAAGCCATGCAACATCATTTCTTCCACATTGGTGGGGGAGTCTCAAGGAATTTGAGGTTCTTTTCTTCTTACTCCAAAGTCTCTAAAAAGCATGTGTAAGGTGTTTCTTTTAAACTTGAGCCTCGTGCAGATGGTTGAGTTAAAGTCTTTAGTTAATTGCACACTGTCATCCTCACACCATCAATCCCTTTAAAGGCCTATTCTCCTCTCCCCACAGGCAAAATCCTAATGCGTTGACATTTATCCTTCTGTTTGTAGGTGTTCCGGTAAGATATCTAGCTCTTTGTATGTACAGAATTCAACTGACAAAAATGACATTAGCTCAGAGATCTCATTCTGTCTCTTATTTTTGGATCTAGCCTAGGCCTTTGAGATCCATCGTGCTACTGTACACACGTATCGTGCTACTGTACACACGTATGGGCTGTATCTTCTAAAGACTGCTGGCTACTTCGGGAGTGACCACTGGGTCATTCTGATCCCTTTTCCAATGATGGACAATTCCATTCTCTGCCACCTATTGTGAGAAACAAAGCCACACACATTCCTGGACAGACCTGTGGGAGATATTCTTTGGGGAACGCCTTCAGAGGTAGGGGGCTAGGTCCTATGATGCGTTCCTGTCATCTTTCTCTCTCAGAATGGCTGCAGTATCCTCACTCCCCCAGCACTGTACAGATGTTCCGAAACCTCCGAGTCCCATCAACTCCTGGTGTTTCCCAGCTTCATTGTTGACTCACATTATTTTATTTTTTCCTGATTACTTACGAGTTTGAACATTCTTCATGTGCCCATTGCTCTCTCGTGTCCCTCCTTACTAAATGACCTCTCATAGCCTCACCCATCTTTCAGTTGTGGTTCTTCTGTTTTCTTGCAGCTTTGCCTTTGCCTTGTGCCAGTCCACACTTCACAACATGCTATTCCTTGCTCCTCCTTAAAGCAGATGAGTTTGCATCCCCCAGAAGAAAGGTTCTGTGGGAAGGGAGCCCAGGTTGCAGCTGGGGCCAACAGGCCAAGGCAAGGAGCAAAGTGTAGTGAGTGAGGATGTGTTCCCGACAGACCTGTGGGAGATATTCTTTGGGGAACATATTCAGGAGTGGGGGTTTATCTAGAGAGGAGAGGTTAGGTTGCTGTGCTGGCTTATAGACAACAGAAATTCATTCCTTCGCAGTTTTGGAGGCCAGAAGTTAAAAACTGGTTTCAGAGAGCTGAAATCAAGGTGCGGGGAGGGCTTTGTGGCTTCTGGAGGCTCCTCAGCAGGGGAGAGGCTTTGTTAGCCCCTGTAGCTTCTGGAGGCATCTTTAGCCTTGCAGCAGCAGCCCTCCAATTTCTGCCTCGGTGGTCACATCACCTGTTCCTCTTCCCTGTGTGTCTGTCCTTCTTTGCTCCTCTTTTACAAGGATACTTGTGATGGCAGTGGGGGCTCACCTAGATAATCCAGTTTCAGAATCCTTCACTTAATCACATCTATAAAACCTTTGCCACATAATGGTTAACAGACACAGGTCTCAGGAGAGGACTTCATATCATTCGGCCCACCACAGAACGTTATGCTTAATTTGAGCCCACAGACAAGAGAGAATGGGGGAGAAAGACATTTCAGTAAAAAGGGTGGAAGCACAAGGAAACCTGATATAATTGGCGGACTGCAGGGAACAGGGTATGGCTAAGGCCTAAGGCCAGGGGAGGGGAGGGACTCACGGTGAATGCAGAAGAGGGAGGGGAGATTGGGGAGACAGGCAATGAACAACTGAAACAGGTGGAGATAGGACAGCAGGCTCCTGTGGAGCCCAAAGTGGGCTTAAGGAAAGGCATTTATTTCTTTTGCAGCTTTTATTTTTTACTAGTAAAACACAACCCAAATATGTGACCTCCCAAATAGCATGGTGGGAAGAAAAACCAGTTAATTCCTCCTTGAGACAAACCCAAGAATCTGTAGGACAGAAGCTTAAATTTGAAAGGTTAACCTTCTGGGAAATTTATGGTTTCTTTGAATGCTTGATATTGGTCAAATTTTTTTAATTGACAATTTTCTTTCATTCATTTTCTTTCTTCCTCCCCCAAAAGATTTATTATTTAAATCTTTCTTTCTTTCTTTTTTTTTTTTTTTGAGACAGAGTTTCACTTTGTCACCCTTGGTAGAATGCTGTGGCATCACAGCTCACAGCAACCTCAAATTCTTGGGCTTAAGCAATTCTCTTGCCTCAGCCCCCCCAAGGAGCTTGGACTACAGACACCCACCACAACACCCAGCTATTTTTAGAGATGAGTTCACTCTGCCTTGGGCTGGTCTTGAACTTGTGAGCTCAGGCAATCCACCCGCCTTGGCCTCCCAAGTGCTGGGATTACAGGTGTGAGCCACACTGTGCACTGTCCTTGATGACAGAGATGTGAGGATGACCAAGGCAAATTCCTGTCTTCATGGAGCTCCATTCTAAAGGGGGCATTGATGTGCAAGAAGTAATGAGGTGGTGATTGGTGACAGAAAAAATAAGCTGTGTGAGCAGGATCAGTATTGTTGGGGCAAGGGGAACTAGCCATTTTACACAGGGTCATCAGGAAGGAGTGCAGTGGCAAGAAACCTTTGCCCACTACCTTTATAATCTCAGTCAAGTTCCTTAACCACCTTGTGCTAATTTTCCTTCCTCTGCAAGATGGGGTATGGTGGTTTTGAAACATGGCTGCAAGTTCTTTGACATTATTCCCTTTGAGAAGTTGGGTCTGTGTCCTCTTCTCTTAAATTTTGGTGGAATTATGGCTACTTTTACCAAGGTAGTACAATAGAAGTGACATTGTGACTTTTGAGGCTAGGTCATAAGAGGTCATGAGGCTTCAGTTTCTTTTACTGGAACCGTTGTTCTTGGAGTTCTTAGATGCATATAAGACCAAGTACCCTGAGAGTGCCATCCTGGGGAGGCTTCTTGTCAACTGCTTCAATGCCATCCCCACACAGGAGCCAGATGTGTGAGTGAATGAGCCTGCCGATGACCCCAGCATGCTGCTCTTCCTGTTTCCATCAGACATTCAAGTCCTCCCTTGTGAGGCCCTGGGCATGTAGGGCAGTGATAAGCCTTTCCACACTGTTGCTCTGGGTGTCCATGAGCATAATAAAATAGTAGTTGTTGTCTTGTCCCTAAATTGGGATAGTTTGTTGTACAGCAGTGGATAAGGGACAACAGGTACCCACATCACTGCTGAAGTGTCATGTGGCTTAAATGAGTTGATAGATACAAATTTGAATATTGCTTTAAAACTCAATAACTCCAACCTTTGTCTAATTTCGGAGTGGAAATTGCTGAGGAAAATAATTCTTTTTAACTAATGTTTTTTCTAAGATTTCCAGAATTTTGCCCTTTACAATTTACCCTTCATATCTGCTCCATTAAAAAAATAATTAGAAGTCTCCCATTTTCCTCTTTTGGAATATCGTAGATAATTGGTGTTGTACTCACCTCAGCATGGGACACTTTCAATATGGCCTCTTTGGGCTTTCCAACTGTGGAGAGTCAAGTGTGTCAAATCCAGGGAAGTGTCCCATTAGTATAAACTCCTTGATAATTAAATAGTCAGCATGGATCAATCAGTAGATCATTTCTGGTCCTCAGAAATTAATGTTTCTTCTCTACAACTATGGTCTTTGAAAAATGGAAAATTGAAGTTTGTCCTTGACTTGAGACACCCTTCAGCAATTACCCTACTTCTTTATAAACCTTCAAAAAAAAATTCTCAAAAGAACTGTCTGGACTTCCTGTCACCATTCAATCGTTTCCTACTCTCTCTCAACTCATTTAAGCAGACCTTGGTTTACATTGCTTCACTAAAACCAAATTCTCTCAGGATCACCAGTGAGTGGCCCCTGTGTCACTAAATCCAATATTGATTCAACATCTTCAGCCCATCTCCACCCTCCACCCTCCATCCTCAAGTGGCCCCACGTGACCATCTGTGTATCAGCTGACCCAATGGGTCATCCTCATGGAATAATTTCTTCACTCAGTGGCAAGAACTCCCCCGTCCTTTGGGCCTTCTCCACATCACCTCTTTGTCCTATTTGGTAAGTCTTCCATTTATCTGCTAATGACTCCCAAATGGTTATTTCGAGTCTAAGTCTCTCCTCTGCACTCAAGACTCTTAAATCCAACTGCCTGCTTACCAGGCATCTCAAACTTTACATGATCAGTTAAACTCCTTATTCATATTTCTGTTGAAGTGAACTCCTGGTACTTCCCAAGACTGCTCCTGCCCCTTTCTCTCTTCCTTTGTAACTGACCATGCCTTTCCTCCAAGTGATCAACCTGGAAGTCTAGAGTCAGGCCCATCTCCTCTCCTCTCCAAATCAGAACCATTAGAGAATTCAGATGGCTATCACTTCAAAATATATCAAGGATCTATTCACTCCTCATCACCCCCATTGCTATCACCCTGTCCTAAGCCACTCTCACCTCCCACCTCATTGCAGTGGTCTCTCTCTCTCTCTCTTTTTTTTTTTTCTGAGACAGAGTTTCACTATGTCACATTTGGTAGAGTACCATGGTGTCACAGATCACAGCAACCTCAAACTCTTGGGCTTAAGTGATACTCTTGCCTCAGCCTCCCAAGTAGCTGGGACTACAGGTGCCCGCCACAACACTTAGCAATTTTTTTTTTTTTTTGATTGTAGTTGTCATTGTTGTTTGGCAGACCTGGCTGGGTTTGAAACTGCCAGCTCTGGCGTGTGTGGCTGACATCCCAGCCACTGAGCTACAGGTGCCAAGCCTGCAGTGGTCTCTTAACTCTTCTCTGCTTTTCCTTGTGTTTCCTGTGCCTTGTTCTCCAGGTAACATTTAAAAGCAAACACTAGATTATTTCACTCTGTAGCTTCACATCCTCCAGTGGCTTTTCATCTCACTAGGAATAAAATCCAAGATTCTTATAGTTTTCTGTAAGGTTGACACCCACTTCTGACTCTCAACTGCACCTCCCTCTGGCCACATCTCTTAGGGCTCTTTGCCTCACTCACTCAGCTCCAGTCACAAGGCCTCCCTTGCTGTTCCTCAGGGCTTTGCATGTACATTCTCTCTTTCTAAAATGGTTTTGTCTTTGGTGGCTTAACTTTAATTTCATTCATGTTTCTGTTTAAACATCACTCCATCAAAGAGGCCTCCCATGAACACTGGACTGAAAGAACCTTCTTTCTTCTCCATAATACTCAGTATCTTATTTATTTATTTGTTTACTTATTCATCTATTTATTTATTTTTTTTTGAGACAGAGTCTCAAGCTGTTTCCCTGGGTAGAGTGCTCTGGCATCATAGTTCACAGCAACCTCCAACTCTGGGGCTTAAGCAATGCTCTTGCCTTAGTTTTTCTATTTTTCGTGAAGATGAGGTCTTGCTTTTTGCTCAGGCTGGTCTCTAACTTGTGAGCTCAAGCAATTCACCCACCTCGGCCTCCCAGAGTGCTAGGATTACAAACATGAGCCACCGTGCCTAGCCTTCCTGCTTTATTTTATTTTTTTGGTAGAGGTTAACACAGCCTGACATATGTATTCATTATCTCTCTCCAGTTCCTATGCTATAAACTCCTTTAGGCAAGGACTGCTTTTCTATTTTTTATTTTTTAACCAGTTGTATCCTCTGTACTTGGAACAGTGACCAGAACTTATCAGGCATGAAAAAGGAATCTTCTGAATGAGTAAATAGAAAAGCAAACCAAGGAAAAGATTTTTCCTTTCACTAGTAGAAATTTCCAGAGTGTTCTTTTAGATAATGTATATGAAAGAGACAGGCAAATGGCAGAAAGCTTTGAACATTTCAGTAGTTATTGTTGCAGCCTTTTGGAAGAAGTGCATGACACCAAGTCAAAGAAGGATGGAGTCTTAGATTTGGAAGCAACTTGATAGGTCATCTAGAGCAACTTTCCTTCATGGCCCTGTATATCCAAAATTATCTCAAATACTTCAATACCCCAAGGAGGTATTCCCCATCCTTTTCAAAAACAATTCCTCTGGGTGGTGCCTGTGGCTCAAAAGGAGTAGGGTGTTGGACCCATATGCCAGAGGAGGCAGGTTCAAATCCAGCTCCGGCCAAAAACTGCAAACAAACAAACATAAGAAACCAAAACCAAACAAACAAACAAAAAAACAGTTCCTCTATTCTTACATTTTGGTTTGAAATCTGTCATTTCTAATTTTTGATGAATTCCTGAGTTGGCATCAGGAACATAGAGCACTAGTTGAATCTACTATCTTCCTTCAATTCTTAAAATATTGAAGACAGCTAGTCTAGTCTCTTTTAGACTTAGTTATTAAGTTACTCAACACCCTCCTGATTCCATCAGCTTCTCCATAGGTGACATGATTTTTGAGACTCAACACCATTCTCCTGAATGCACTTGAATTTGTTACTGTTTTCCTTTGTATAATGACTTCTCAACAGTGAACATAGAACTTTAGCCACAGTCTGATTTCTTCAGAGCTGAGGTCTCTTTGCCTCCCTAGTTAAGAGGGAGGGGTGACTTGCACTGGAAAGGCACTTGAATTTCTCTAATTCTCCTTTTTCTTCCTCTTATTTCGCTTTCCCTCCTTTTCCCCCCTTCCTCCTCATTTTTTATGTGTCTTTCTTCTTATTTCTCAATAAGGATTGCTGTTAAGCAGTTCTGGTTAGGCCTATGAACAGGCTCCTGTTAGTTTGTTCTTGGGCAGTTTTTAAACTCTGTGTATTAAAACTCTTCGTATTAATCCCTCAGTATTTTATCATGTTAAGTTTTAGTGTTCTTTCCTGCTTTTGACTAATTATATAATTTTTATGCTTTATCAATCACTCCATGTTTACACTTTCTTTCCTAGTTCTGAGACACCTCATCTTGGACAGATATGCCTTCTCTTCCTCAGAATTTGTAAAATAACTGATGCCAATTTTAACACCCTGGGAAGGCCAGGAAGTGGAGACCACATGGATCTATTGATGGCCCTGTACAGTATGTCCTTTAAGTTACCGAGAATCTACCACCTGGAGCGCTTATCCCTATCACAGTTCTACTTATTGTCATCAGTATATCCCCAGAGACGTCAAGGGCTTTCTTGACATCACCATCTGTTCTGCCTAGAACATTTCCAGTTTGAATCCCTATTAAGAAAGGGAAATCCATGTATATGCCAAGCCTTGCTGTGGGTAAACCAATGTTAGCTTTTCCCACCTCACTTTGGCCTCATGAAGCATCTCCTAGAGAGACCATCTGGTCTTGGCAGTCAGCTGTGTAGTCTCAAACACACAACCTAGCCCATCTATGCTTCATAGCTATAGTAGCTGAAATAGTACTTCTTATGTGCCAGGCATTGTCTTATGTGCTTTGTACATTATTAACTCATCAAATCTTCACAACAACTCTAAGAGGTAGTTACTATTATTATCTCCATTCTATGGATGAGGAAACTGAGAGACAGGTACATGGAGTAACATAATCAGGATCACTTAGAGCTGGGGCACTCTACATTGAGAGCCCAGTATCTTTTCCTTTTTAAACTAGCTGTTCACCCCTCTCCACTCCCTATTCATATCTTCATCTTGACTCTAGTTTAGCTCTCAACCCTTTAATATGTGCAACATATTAGAGTGAACATGGATTTAGGAATTGGGTAGACCTGAGTTCAAATTCAAAATCTATCACTGCTCGCTTGAGTAAGTCACTTAATAGTTCCGTGTCTCATTTTCCATCTTTATTGTACAGTTGGAAATATGCACTCTGCAGGGCTGTGGTGAGGAATAAGTTGGCTCATATGTGAAGAGTACTCTGTACAGTGTCAGGTATACTCTGAGGGTATCCATACAGCAGATATTATTATTATTATTGTCTTTGTTGGTATTATCTAAGTATGCTGTGGATCTACTCAAAGCTGTGAGGTTCCAGTAGCAGGGCCTGAGGTTATGACCCTTCCCCATTAGTTCTACCGAACCTCTGGGAGTTCACCTATGCTTCTGCCTCAAAGGTGCCCCAATTCCGTGTTTGCTTATCCATCTTGGCTCATGTATTAGAACTGGATGGCTTGATGTTCACCAGTGGTTTTCCTAAGTGTCCACAGTCTACTTGTTAATAATGTATACTGGAACTTGGACAACTCTTTCTTTTGGTCCCAGTGTCAAATGAAATAAACTATGTGTCACCCTGAAGTCTACTCTAGGCTTTCTCTGATTTTCCTCGTGAGTGGTGGTTATTTCTGTGGGATTTAGGCTTTTCATAGCTGCTAAGATTTCCTCTCACAATATCCTCACCTCTTTTGCTTTTTCATTCCCTCCTTATCACTCTTGTTCTACTTTTAGTGTAAGGAACATCTTGATGGGAAGATGGACTCAGCCTTCAGAAAAGTCATTCTGCTCTCTCAAGTCCTCTGAAAACCTACTGCGGTCCCCTTTCCAAGCACTTCATAGGTTTCATCTGATCCTTTCCAAGGGCCACTCTCTATATGGGGTACTCCAATTATAATAACATTTTAAATTTCCTTAGAGATTTTCAGCAAACATTCTTGAGATCTGGTACTATCTCTTTCTTAGAGTCTCTTAACGTGAGCTATGCAAAGATCCTTCATTAAAGATGAACAAAGATGTCAGAGTAACTTACAGTGTCCTCTTCAGAAAGAGAGAGATGTGATTCCAAATCCCATGTCTGACTCTCACTAGCTCTGTGACTTTGTGCATGGCATTTAACTTTAATGCCTCATGCTAAAACCAGGCGAAATTGCTCCCTTTTTGGCTTGGTGTAAGAATGAAATTAAATAATGCCTATATAGTATTTAACACAGTTCTGACAGAACATACTCAAAGATGGTTTTAAAATTGTCATTACCCTATGTTGACCACTTTCTGCATGATAAGCCCTGTATCAGTTTCTTCATATGCATTATCTCAATTAAACTCCATATCTGTCTTAATGAGATAGGATTAATAGTATTTAGTTTACAATGAGAACATTGAGAGCTACGGATGTTAAATACCTTGCCCCTGGTCCTCAGTTGACCTTAATGCAGAGCTAAATGCTCACCCAGATCCATCTGTTCCTGAATCCCATGCTTTCTCTACTCTGTCCTTTAGTCTTTAACATTTTCCTAGCTCCAAATATCTCTAAACCCTCCTTTCTCTCTTAGCTCCTTGTCGTTCCCTAAACAAACTCTCTGCTTCAGCCAAGCTATTGATTAATTTTTGAGGAACATATTTTTACAACCCTACAGAATCTTTCAGTTCATTTGTTCGTTCATTCAACATGACTCTTGAACACTGTGTCTGACATGGGCTACGAAAGTAATAAAAACAGGGACTTTTTCTTGGAGAAGTCACAGAATGTGAAAGAATTATATAAAAGGATGTTCACATAGAAGTTTTGGCTGAAATCCTAAAACAATAGATTATCATACAACAAAATATGTTGACCTTCCAGAAGAACTTGTGAAAAATAGGTGATAAAGAGTAGTCAGCTCCTTTTAAATGTCTTAATTACATTTATGACAGTGTTGGGAGAAGAGAAGAGAAGTGTTGGAAAGAAAAGGACTTCTTGGTAGAAGCAGCTTCTGTGCTAAGTTCAATGACACTCCAGAGGGGTAGAGGTGAGGTGACTGTCCCTCACTTTAATTCTACCTAGAATGACATGTATCTCCAGAAGCTGCAGGTTCCAGAGGACCTAGGTGTGACTTCCACTGAGCCTGTTGAGAGTGAGAGGTGGCCTGGCCTCACTAGGCACTGGGCAAGCTGTCCTCTGAGGGTTTGTCAGGGATAAGTATGCATGGTTCTTTCCACAAAGCAGACATGGTGTATATATGAGAGATCCAGTGGGATTATGACTGAGTTATTCTATGGGACTGCCTAGAGCTGGACAAAGATACCAGCTGGAGCTATGGCCACCTTCCTACGAGATGTGGAAGGAGGAATCTATCAGCTGGAACAGAAGCACATATCCTCTGCATTTGGGTACAGGCCAAGGATCCCCAGAAACTGGGGAGGGATCTCCAAAGAATCCCCAATAGTATCTCTTAAGAAAAAGTCAATTTCGAATATCTGCTATGCTCAGGGAGCACAAAGCTAGCTTACAATAATAATATTGACCAAGCAAGAAATTTCTTGCACCACTTACCCTCATTCCTCCCTTTCTCTAATCCCAGAGGGGCAAAAACCACTTAGCAACTTGAAGGAGAAGTTTCAGCTGCAGACTTCTAAGCTAGCATGGATCTTACCGAGGGAAGGGGAGAAGAGTGACCTTGGAGTCAAGTTTGGATTGTGGATTGTTATATGAAGGTGCTTTCCAACATCCAGACTCAGGCTATGTTTTGTGATATAAAGGGACATTGACTTTTACAAACGAAGAGTAATTAGAATAGTCATTGGATTGTACAGTTCTCATTGAAGGCAGATGACCTTTCCCCACTGAATACATTTCAATGGGACACTGGGAGCACAGTGAAGTTGTTTTCTGCTCATACCCCATAAATTCAATTTGTTCAGTATGCTGGGTCTAACTACAGGGGAGATTCAGGAAAGAATGGTTCAATGTGTGATGGGAGTACTGCAGAGCACTGTAGGAGTACCACAGAGTGCTCTGGGAGTCCCACCAGAGCCTTGTGGGAGTGTGGATGGCACTCTGGGAGTGCTGCAGGGCCTTCTGGGATTGCTGTAAAGTCCTGTGGGAGTGCTGCAGAGCCCTCTGGGATTGTTGCAGAGCCTGCTGGGATTGCTGCAGAGCCCTGTGGGAGTGCTTTAGGGCACTCTGGGATTGCCAGAAAGCACTGAGGGAGTCCTGCAGAGCCCTCTCAGATTGCTCGGATTGTTGCAGAGCCCTGTGGGAGTGCTGCAGGGCATTCTGGGATTTCCAAAAGCACTGAGGGAGTCCTACAGAGCCCTCTGGGAATGCTGAGAACAGCACTGTCTGCCACCTACATTTTTATCCCTTTATCATTTGCATTCCTGAAATGGACTCATCTTTCAAAACTTAGGCCAATTTCCATTTGTACCACCCCTGGACACATCCAGTTTACTCTCCTCTGAACTTCCATAGCACTCACTTTGCTCCTTTTTTATATTTATTACGTGGTTTGTTACTAACTATTGCTGATTCAAAGGCCACAATTATAACTTTTATAAATATACAAGTTCTTCTTCAGTAGGGGATGCACCTGGGGCTATTGAGTCAAAGAAACAGCTGTGTTCTTTCCCTTATACCCACTATGCCATGAAAAACAAGTTAGAAGCCAGATTATTAAGAAGCTGTATTTGTAGAGAGCAAAATGTAGCCAACATACTTAGGGGCTAGGTGCTGTGCTAGATTGGTCTTTTTACTAGCATTGTTCCTGTCCTCCATCTACTTTAGGATAGCCAGAATCTACATCTTCCCTATGAAGAGCTTACAGTCTGAGTCACAGACTCCCCCTTGGTGCTCTTGGTGCTGCTTCTATAGCATCATAGAGAGTTTATTTGCTAGGGTTGTGGAATTATGTATTGTAAACTGGGTACAGAAATTCATTATCTCCTAGTTCTAGAGAACAGAAGTCCAATGTCAAGTTGTGGAAAGGCTAGTTTCCTTCTAAATTTGAATACAAATCTGGTCCATACTTCTTGTTTAACTTCTGGTGACTTTCTGACAGTCACTGGTGTTCCTTGGTTTGAGGATGCATCACCAAATCTGAAATCTCTGCCTTTGTTTTCACATGGCATCCTTCTGTGTGCATATCTGTGTTCAAATTTCCCCTTTTTATAAAGGCATCAGGCATGTTGCATTGAGTATGACCTCATCATAAATGAACAAGTTACATCCACAATATACTTATTCTCAAATAAGTTTGTATTGGGGGTTAGGATTTTGACATATGAATTTTGAAGGGACACAGTTGAACCAGTAATAGTCAACTGTGAAATTCTGTTCCCTACTCTTCAGGAAAGTTATTGCTCCCTTTCCTTTAAGCCACTCCACCTCACCCACTGGCCTCTAAGGATGACACAGGAACTCCCACTATGGTTTGCATCAGTTGTGCTTGGATCCTTCTCCATATTCCATCTGGAACTGCTGTTATTGTTTTCTCCCAACTCTTCACATTTTTTTATTATTATTGTTGTTTAACTTTCTGGCCTTATAACTCAACTTCCATACTTACCTCTGGACTTAAATTTTAACTTTGTTTTTCTTATGGCCTTTGGCTTGGCTTTTCTTCTCTGGATCCTAGAGCCTCAGATTTGCTTTTGTTCCAGATTGATGAAATTCAACCTTAATCTCAAACTACTGACCAGGACCCTGACTGGGTCAGACTGGCCTTCTCTCAAGGCCATTTAGATTGTCTGACATGTTCTTGTTGAACCACTTTGAAACTCAAGAACCCTCGTGGAACATCAAACCCTGTGGAAGAACCTGTTATGTGCTCATGAAAATATGCTTTGTATTCCTCATGAACGCAGAGGTAGGTTCTGTGCTCAGTCTCCTTGTAGTTGGGTTTGGCCAGGTGCCATGTCCATGGCTCTCCCAGGAAAACCTCCCTCATGATCCTGCACATTCTTTTTGCCCCCATGTGCAGTTTGGGTGCAGAGAACTCTAAGGCCGTAATGAGAGTTGAAGATTGTGGAGCCCCCAGAAGAAAACAGCCTGGGTCTCTGGGTCATGGTGTAGAGAGTGAGCCACTGAAGCTTAGCCTTAAATTGTTATATTAGAAAAAAATGAACTCTTGAGGATGCGGCGCAATTCTAAGAGGGACTTTACCTAACAAATGCAATCACTGTAACCTGGTTCTTTGTATCCTCAATGAATCCCCAACAATAAAAAAAAAAAAAAAAAAAAAAAAAAAACTATCGTGCTAAGCCATAGAGATTTGGGAAGTGTTTGTTAAACAGTTAGATGTGATGACCCCCACTGAGTTGTCTTTGAGGAAGAAAAAGAGAAAACTTGAATTTGTTTCTCTCATTATTGCATTCTATTCCCTTCATTCCCAGATATCTACCCTCCACCTCCATGCCTCTACATTGGCTGTTTTGATAAATGAAGAAAGAGAATTTTACTCTCAACTTTTTCCTTCTGTTGAGAACACTTAAGGATCTTGCCCATCTATATTGGGGCTGTCCTTCAAATCAGGGGTTTAGCTTATGTTGAAAATTTTATTGTTGATTACATGTGCATTCTGGACTTTCCTTCTCTCTGTGTATATGTTTGTGTGCATATACATATATGTATGTGTGCATATAAACATATATATATATATATGATTGTGTGTGCATAATATCCTGTTTTAGCCTTGTTGAACTGTTATGTGATGACCTGATTAAAATTCCCAATCTTCTGTAAACTAAAAGTAGGTGTGTGGTCAGAAAGAAGAAAAAAAGCAAAATTGACAGAATAAGTAAAAATTCTCTCAAGAGAAGAAAAAAGGGAAGATCATATGAGGAAGATCATTCTTCTGCATAGTCTCGCAGATGAATAGTTAATGAGCAAAACGTGAACAGCATATGAATACAGGAGAGACTCAGCATCTCAGTGGAGAATAAAGAAAGCATGAGACTTTAACTAGTGGAAACATTCAAAAGTGCCAAATAATTCAAGCAATCAAGTGTGTCTTCTGGGTATCCTAAGCAGGGAAGAAAGAGGCACTGGTGGTGCAATAGTGAGAGCACAGAATTCAATTAGGACTTAGGAACAAGACTCAAGTTCCAGGCTCAGCTATTGCCTTTCACTATCACATAACCCTAACATCTGGTTAATTGCTCTAGACCTGAACTCTGTTTCCTTCTCTCTCAAATAGTGATAAGACCTATCTCAGAGGGTTGAAATATAAAACTTGCTTGAGCATTCATAACTGTTAAATGCAATGGCTTTCCTTTCTTTGGATGCTGTAATCTTGTCCTTGAACTTTGGCCATCACAATATGGTCCCTATAAGGTTAGATTCTGGAAGATTTTGGCCCTAACTCCATAGGTGAAGAAGAAACTTCAAACATAAAGGCCATTAAAGCCTATAAGATCAGTTTTGTTAATCACTTTCCTGGAGCATTTTCTGGCTTCTATCTTCTCCTTCCTAGTATTAGGAAATAGAGAACTTCTGTTACTGCATACTCAACTCTAAAACCTCACCTCTTTATCCTCCTTAAATTTTTCTCTTGAGATATGCTGATAGTGTCCCTCAAAATCCTCTGAATTTAAAGAGATTGGTTTCTATTCTCCTGGGTTATCCAGCCTCATTTAGGATAGAACCCAAAGTGTCAGTTGCCATCAGGATGCTCGCCCTACTAGCCTTCCTCCCAGGGCCTTCTCCAGGCCTTTTAAGCAGGGGTTGGCTGTGCCTCAAGCATTTGGCAAGGCCAAAGTCTTCAAGTGAACATCAGGGCCATCATTTCAAGCTACCTGCTAAGACAATGAAAGCCCAGAGGTTTTATGAAGGCCTCATTGATTCTTGATGACCTTCATAGCCTTTTTGAATACACAGAACAAGAGTTCTGTATGGATATAATAATCTCAAGCAGAAAGGGGCAGCCTTCATCTAATGAAAAAGCTATTGAATGCTCCATTGGCCTTGGGAGGCCACTGTTGAATCAATAAGAGGTCTTTTTATTTTTTTTTAAATAAAAAAACCTCCTGAAAACACAAGTAATTGCAAAGGTCAAAGATATAGAAGCTTCAGGCTAAATCTTAGTCCTGTTGAAAGTCTGCCTGTAAATACTGAAGCTAAGAGGTTGCTCCAAGGACTCTGAGCTGCAGTTAGGGAGGCTCAGGTGTCCTGACCACTGTGACCATGTGAGAAAGAAATTGGGTTCTGATGGACAGTAGCTCACTCACAATTAAGGAATGTTCTACAGCAAAGGAAAAGGTAGGTTGGCCTCTGAGGAAAAGAATTCATTTTTATCTTTGGGGTCATTGCGTGGAGGTTGGGAGAAGGGAGTGCAAGTGCTAGTCAACAAGCACCACATGCAAACAGAAGCACCTGCTTTTACTCCGGATGTTGCTTGATGGCAGTGGGACCCACAGGCCACTTGCACCAGAGTTTTAACATAAATTTCCAAGTGGACAGCCCCAGTACTCTCCTTCTTCCTGTTAATATCAGCATCTAACTTGTACCACATGTTCGCCATGGGCCAGGCATTAGGTTGAGAGATGTGCAGATATCAGCCTTTCTAAAGGGCTGGTGCTTTGTACAAACATTCCACTTTATGGATGAAAAATCTGAGACTTAGAAGTGGTGAACCATATTTCAAGGTCACTCAGCCAATAAATGGGAGCCAGAAGCTTGGGTGCTGTAAGCTCCCTGCTCACTGCTGCAGCCTAGCTCCTAGGCTGGTTTCTGGCATGGATAGATCTTCCAAAACATTTGTTCAGTAAAAGATGGAATCTGACTTCAGGGCCTGTGTCATTATGCTTCACTGCCTTGGAGCTGGTGAAGTCCTTCTGGGGACTTAGCTAGAGAAGTTGTGTGACTGTTACTAACCACACTGAATAGTACAGCATAAACTAGTCGCACCAATGGGTAGTTCTGGTTGAGGGCAACATGCCCCTCATCTAGTGAGGACATTTAGACAAAGGCATCTGAAAGCCTCAGATTGTAGAAGCCAGCAGGCAGGCAAGAACCCAGGACTATCCTTATGAACCTGCCAATATAGCACTGTGGGTTTTCGAGAAAACACCTTCCCTCTGCAAGCTGGGCTTGCATGGTGTGCTACATTGCTTTTTTCCCCCAAGTTATCATATTTTAAGACCTAAGAATCTAAGGAGACTATAGACTCTCCTTAGGAAACTTGCCACCTGCCCCTCTGTGAGCATTGCCCAGAGACCACAGCATGCTCCGTCTCCCACGTCCCCGGCCATTTCTCAGCATATGAATGGAAACCAACACCTACGGAGGAAACCTGCACACGATTGTTTATAGCAGGTTTACTTGTAATTGCCAAAACCTGAAAATGACCCAGATGTCCTTCAGTAAGTAAATAGATGAATAAATTCTAATAATTCCAGACAGTGGAATAGTATTCAGCAGTAGTAATAAAGAGCTACAAGCCATGAAAAATCATGGGGAACCGCAAATATGTATTACTAAGACAAAGAAGCCAGCCCAAAAAGCCTGCATACTTAGGATTCCAGGTGTATGACATTCTGGGAAAGGCAGTCTCTGGAGACGTGAAAAGACAGTGGTTTCTAGGGGGTAGGGGGCAAAGAGGAGAAGCACGGGAGAGTTTTTGGGCAGTGAGACTACTCTGTAGGATACTATGATGGTGGATACATCCAACCAAACTCATCACCTACAGCATCAGGAGAGAATGCTGATAGACACTATGAACGCTGGTGGAGATGACGCTTCACTGCAGTTCAGCTGTAACAATGTGCCCTTGCTGGGGGGATGCTGATAATGGGGGAGTCTGTGAATGTGGAGGGTTCATGGGGAATCTCTGTACCTTCTGCTCAATTTTGCTGTGGACCTAAAATTGCTCTAAAAATACAACTTACTAAAAGAAAAGCAAACTGCACAAATGCTGCTTATGAGGACTAATCCAAAATCGCTTCCACTGTGTAGGTTTTCTTAAAGTGTTGTCATTATATGTTTTCCCAATAAACTGATCATATTAACCAAGTAAAATTGTGAGTGAATTATGTTGGAAAGGGGTTTTCACACCATCGGGACACCTTGACGTGTGACCGAAGGAAGATCTTATAGCCTCTGTCTGGAATGAAGGAGGCTGTCGAATGGTCTGGCTGGGGTCCCTGTCCAGTTAGCTTCATCTGATCATCTTGTTTTTCTTCAGTATTTGTGAGCAACTACAATGTGCTGGGCCCATCTTGCGTATCCCCTTAAAGGCTTTGTTTGTGCTGTTCTCAAGTAATCCTCATCCCTTCCTGATGTACCACATTCTGCCTAGCTTTTCCCATCCTGTGTCCAGCCCAGGTAACTCTTCTCTTCATGGCCTGTATGCAATCCAGCCCACCTGCTCTACCTCACTGCGGTCCTCCAGCCCTGGCTGCTGGTGGCACTCTCCTTGCCATGAAATCAGAGAACTCAGTGTTCCCTAAAGAACTCATAGGCCTTCTCTGTCCTTTATGGAAAATCCACCCTGGGAAACTTTCCTAAACACAGCCAACGTTTGAGGGAGAACTTTCAGGGACTCAGTAAGGTCCCTAGGCACCATGAACTTGCACTCTCTCCCAAGTGAGCCTGTTGGCGCTAAAGAACAGAATGTAGATAGCTCTTACTTTTCCTGTACACTTAGAACCACAGTGGGCCTTGAGAACTCTCAAGAGTGCAGATACTTGATGATTAAAAAGTAGCAGAACAAAAATGTTGGTGTACCTTACCCTTTAGAAGGGTTCTACTTTAGTAGAAGTATCTCATTTCCCTTTCTTTTCTCTTTGCCCCCCAAACCAGAGTTTCTAATCCTCAGCATTACTGATGTGCTGAGCCAGAGAATTCTTTGTTGTCAGGGTTTTTGGTGCCTTGTAGGATACTTGGGAGCCTCTCCTGATCTCCCTCCACCAGAAGTCAGTAGCAGCCACCTGCCAAGTTGTAATAGTCAGAAATATCTCCAGACTTTGCCAAATGTTCACCAAAGGCCAACTCTGGTTGAGAACTACTACTTTAACACATCCCCCAAGCCCTAGAGCACCTACACTCTGCTGGACAGTGCTCTCTTTTCTGGGAAACCTCAGTCTTTCCCCCAAATTTGTTCTCCCATTATAAGAAATCATGGCTTTGGAGAGGGCTGCTTACAGGAAATTGTAAAGTCATTCTCTGTTCTCTCACCTTGGCTGTGAAGATAACGCAATCAGGTTACAGAGGCAGGGTTTTGGGAACTTCAAAGCTGAGCCGGAGGGAGTGGAAGGGTAGGAGCTGGGAGCAGAGGTCTTATCTACTTCTTGAATGTTCTCACCCTTATCAGTCCAGGAGGGGATCCTAGAGAAGAAGCGGGAAGTCAAAAGGCCAGGGTTTTTTTTTTTCTTTCCTCCCACCTGTCTTTACACTGAAAGGGACCAGGAAATAAGGAAGGACTGAAGGAAAGAAAGCAAAGCAAAAAAAATGCTGATGGGATAGTGAAATTTTGTGGGTGATGAGTGTGGAGGGGGCAACTTTTTCTGAGCCTGCATGAGTGAACGCTTGCTGGCTTGAACTGATAGAATCTGAGAGTTCAAAGGTCTTGGTGTCAGCTGTGTGAGCATCACCTAGATGTCACTGGGGCCTCAACCCTGGGGGACAGTGGCAGGTAGCTGAGGAATGAGGTGCAGCTGCTTTGAGAACTTCTGCTATGGACTATGAAGGCCTGAACACAGACAGCAGCAACTGGAATGGAGAAGTGAGGACCTAGATGGGATGAATTTGCCAAGGTTGAGGGAAACAGTTTGTGGAGGCTTGAAGAAGTAGGAGGAATTAAAGATAATAATCACAAACCCTTATAGATTGCTATGTGCCAGACACTGTTCGATGTACTTTATACATAAATGTTAACTCATTCTGTCCTCATAACAACTCTGTAGGCTAGGTATGGCTGAAGTCCTCATCTTACAAGTGAGGAAATTAAGACATAAAGATATTTAATGACTCAAAGGTTGCAGAGAAAATAAGGAGAACTGGGATCCGCACCCAGATAGCTCAGTTCTAGCATAGGAGCTTTTAACTGCTTGGCAAACAGAACTTGGGCAGCTAACTGGATAGTTAATATTCTTAACTTGGGTATGGCCTAAGGGAAAAGCAGGTTGGAGGGGAAGAATGCCTTCTGCACTGGAGATGTCATGTCTGGCATCTGTGCAAGGCACGCGGGGCTGTTACCTGGAAGGTGGTGCAGCTGCTCAGCTCTGAGTTCAGTGCAGATATTCAGGTATCTGAACCCATGCGCTTGGATATGTGGTCCAGGGAGTTGTATGCAGTGGGAAGACAAGAAAACTGAAAGGCCCTGGAGAACACTAACAGTGAAAGACAGATGAGAAAAGAGTAAAGGAAACAGAATGAAAAAGAATTCGATCAGTGTAGAGAGTGGTGCCCTGGACATTAAGGGTGAAGTGAGTTTCAGGAAGGAGGGCCAGGTCACTAGGGACGGAAGCCATAAAGAAGTCTATGCAGATAAGACTTGAAAAGAGGTATTGTTCTTTCTAATTTGTTTTCCCAGTGGGATGGGAAACTTCTTGAGGTCAAGTACTGCATCCCACATTTCGCCGGGTTCTTCTTCGAGTTACCACAGTCTCTAGTGCAAGGCTAGGCATGCAGAAGGCGACCCCCAGAGACCTGTGGGTTGATGGATGTTCAGCCTCCTGTTGGATATTCCCTTTATTAAGACAATGACTTTACTTATAAGCTTATCCACCACACCTGCTAAAGAGGAGATAGGTTGTTCTGCATCTTGCATGATGCCGGGTAGCTCACACCATTGTACTCGGCGTTGCTGATGCAGATGGTTGGCAGACACAGCATTGTGGCCGACTTCCTCAGTAAAAATGACAGACGTAAAGGCTACTGTATGTTAAAGGTGTACGGTGTGCCTGGATCTGTCTGGACATTTCATGTTTGTATCCCAAATTTTGACAACCTGGCAAGCTGAGTCTTATTATCCTCTTTTGCCAGATAAAGTGACTGGGTTGAAAGTTGTTGCCCTGCTCAGGGACACACTCTCAGGCAGAGGCACTGCCCAGGTGAGGATCAGGGTCCCTGTGACTCTAATGCCTTTGTAGTCATCATACCTGAACTGAGCACCTCCCTATTCCCTTATTTCAGGCGTCACCATTGTGCCATAGTTTTGGTGAGTCTTACCATGGATTTTTATTGGTCTTCACCTTTTACTGAATTTCATTCCTCAGAATCCATCTTCCAAACTGTATCTGCAGTAATTTACTTAAATGCGATCACTTCTATGTTCCTCCAGTGGCTCCATCTTTATGATATAAGGGAGATGAGATTTTATGATCTAAGTCCACACCTCTCAACCTGCCCTCCTGGGCTTTCACTATCTGACCCCTTTGCTTCCCCAGGCCCTCTTCTGACTTACCGGCCCTCCAGCCGAAGCAACCTCTTTGCACTTCCTTGAAGAAGCTCTACTCACTTTGTAAATTCTTTTCCTCTAGTTTCAATGCCCTCTCTCCCATTTGTTCTGAGTTAGCTTATACTTGCTCTTTAAGATTCAGTTTATCTTTTTTCTTTTTTTGGTTAGCAGGCCCTGGCCAGATTCGAGCCCGACACCCCTGGTGTATGAGGCCGGCCCTATAGCCATTTAGCCGGTAGCTGTAAGAGAGGGAGAGAAGCCTGAAGGAGTGTATGTATTTAGCTACAATGAAGGGATTGGGGAGGAGGCATTCCCTGCAGCCCAGTAACGCCAGACAAAAGGGCAGACAGGTGGAAGGGCTGAAGATGGAGAGTATGGGCATCAGATGGCGAAAGCCAGCTATGGAATTTTGGACCTGAATGTTTTAAGGAGTCATTCATGGTCCTAATTGAATTGTCAATCCCTCTAAGCGCTGGGGGGAGGATGAATTTCAGGGGCATATGAAGCAATGCAGAGAGGTGAGTTAAAGGCAATATTATAAAATAAAGATGATTCAGACCCTGAACTGAAGAAATGTGAACAGAGAGTTTTGGGATGTAAAATATCAGCACCCAGGAAAGAGCAAATTTTTATTGAATGAATAAATGTATGAATAATCTGAGTCCCAAGAACTAGACTCTGTTTCTTATTGTACAAAAGGTATTGAATGAGAAAGGAAACGATCTACATGAAAAGAAGATTCAGTTTCTCTCCCCCTCTCAAAAGCATTCCTAGACTTTACTAGATGATCCTCCTTGGTTTCCTACAGTGGAGCACTAGATATAGCATGAGTTTTTTTTTAATACCATGAGATTCTGGAGGACCGAGATCATGGATCATGTATGGTTCTGGCTCAGAGCTGAACCCCTGTTTGTAAAGTAAGTGATTGTATTTTGGGGGAACAGAGCACCAAGGTGGCAGTGTGGGGGAGGCATGGAGGTCTCGGGAAGGGCAGGCTGCTGGGTGGGTTGGAGGGTAAGGTCACCGTGGCATCCCGGCCTAATGCTTCTTCCACGTTGATTCTTCCTGCCTCTCTCACGGCATGGGGCATACCCCGCCTCTGCTTCCAGACAGTGATAATCCTTCTGGACCCGTCTGGCCAAAGCCTTGCCTTGAGTCTCATCGTTGGAGTCCAGTTTTCTTTTGGCAAGACTGAGGGAGAAAACACTCTCATGGTGAGGTTCCCCTGCTGTGGAATGTGTGTTGCAACACAGCTGAGAGCCAGATGGAAACTGCCTCCCACGTCCTACGGCCCCGCTGGAAAGATAGGTCAATGATAGTAGAGTCCATCCCTGTGTTTTAAAAATAGTTGGCAGAGAAAGTAATCCAGGATCATGGGTGTGAAGTGTTGTAAAAGTTAGCAAGACTCGGGGGCTGGAAGGAAAGTACCGAGATGAAGGGCAAGTGCACTATCTTCTCCTCCGTTATCTCTGCTCTTCAAACCCAGGGAGGCATTTTTGCTTTAGTGGAGACGTGATTCCTTTCCCGAAAGGAATGCCTAGTGGTGGAGTGTTCAGACAGTAAAAGAATAAAGGGGGATCCTTTGGAGGGCAACCGGGACCTCCAAATCATACCCAAGACTCAGCCATTGAGTCTTTTTCTGCTTATAAGGCCAGCTCCATATAAGGGTGTGACACAGTGACCAGGAACATCTGATGGGGGTATAGCTGGTGGAATACTTCCCCAGACATCATTAGATTTGATCCATACAATCCCTTGTGGTGAGGAGGTTATCCGCCCCCCTCCCACCTCGTGCCACAGAAAAGGAAACTGCTGCTCACAGAGGTTAGGCGACTTGTCTGAGATTCATGACCATTCATTCACTCATTCTTTATCCATTCTCTCCTGAGTTGTCAAATACCCACATTGTTCTAGGCAGCATTTCTGTACTATTGATACAATGCTGTGTGTAAGACAGAGGTGATCCCTGTCTTCAGAGAGCTTACATCCTAGTTGGGGAAACAGAAAATAAGTAAGTGACTTAGAAGTAGATAAACAAGTAGATAAATAGCATGAACTGTAAAGAAAAGAAAGCACTGGAGCTGGATATGAAGTGCTGAGGTTGTATGTGCTGTTTAGGGCGAAGGACCTGGGGAGGCTGGTGCAGGAGACAAAGGTGGCATTTGAAGGAGGAAACACTCTGTGCTTCTGTCCTTACACCCATCCCACAGTGGGCTACTGTGGGGACTTCTCTCTCCTATACACCTCTCCTTCTCTTTTTTCTTGAAAGACACTCCAAGATCCTCTTTTAGGAACTGATGCAGCCAGAAGCATTTCCTCAGGACCTGTAAAGACAACGCTTGACCCTTCTCAGGAACAGCTAAGAGATGGGGAAAATGCAAGTGTGAGCCTCGCCTTGGCCATGTGTGGCAGCTGCCCTGGAAAATAAAAACACAGGCCCTTTACAGATTCAGGAAGCTGAAGCATTTTATAGGCACCAGCGGCTACAGGGAAGGAAAGTAGGTGAGGTGGCAGGAGGTGAGGGGCCAGGTGTCAGCTTGGAAATGGGAACAGATTTCTAACAGTCTCAACTGGCCAACAGTGGAATGAGAACACTTTGGGCAGGAGTGAAAGACCTCCCTCTGTCACCCAGAGTGTGTCCTGGGGCTGAAGATCACCTTCCACCAGTCTGAGGATTGATACGCTGATGGATTCACTCAAGAAGCAAGTGCTACATGCCAGGCACATGGAGGTGATAGTGAAAAAGACACGGAGGATCTCCACGTTCAGGGCATCTCCATTCTGGTGGGAGAGACAGGCGATAAACAAGCAGACAGGGAGATACCAAGATAATTGCAGCTATTGGTGGGTGTCATCAACAAAATACAAAGGAATTAAAAAAAAATGTTCATGAGTTTGTGTGTGTGCATGTATGTGTGTGTAATAGATCGTACTTTATTGGGTGGTTGGAGAAGGTGTCTCTGAATTGATAACCTTTCAAGGGAGACTTGAGTGATGAGAAAGACCAGCAAACAGAAAGGCCCAGGGGTTAGGAGTGTCTTGGGGCACTGGGGATCAGAGAAGGTCAACATGGCTGGGCACAGCCAGCTGCAGGAGCTGAGGATGGGCAGAGGCCAGCTCAGTTGCACACTTGTTGAGCCTGCTAAGGTGTTTGGAAATTACACCAAAAAGCAATAGGGAGCCACAGCAAGGACATGATTTTAGGGAGGAGTTTGGACTATTTTTCAACCCTGTTAGTACATTAGCATCACCTGGGAGACTGCAGGTGGGACCCAGCCATCCAAGCGAGCTCTAAGATTTCTTTCTTGGTGAAGATTTAAAGTACTGATAATGAGCTTCCCCATGGGATTACGCATTTTTCTCAGGACAACTGAGAATGTCATGGCCCATTGGAATTTTGCTAATATATTATCTACAAACCAGTTCATTAATATGGGGAGGCTCTAAATAAGTTTAATTCGCTTCAGCAATTATTGGCGGATTATCTCTATATGCCAGACACCAAGCATGCACATGGGGGCAAAGCAAAGTGCCCGGCAAATTGCAGGTATTTCATACATGTTTACTGAATAAACGAGTGGATGAATGTGGCAGGCATTCTGCTGGGTGCTGGGGGAAGAGATGGGGAAGAAAACATAGATAAGAGACAGAAACCCTGCCTCCATTTCTACCAGCTGATGGGAGAAGGATTGCAGTAGGATTATCTGCCAGCTGCTACCAGAAGGGAA
The DNA here is from genome assembly GCF_000181295.1 of Otolemur garnettii. Classification (NCBI taxonomy): domain Eukaryota; kingdom Metazoa; phylum Chordata; class Mammalia; order Primates; family Galagidae; genus Otolemur; species Otolemur garnettii. The sequence continues at coordinate 3,495,610 of NW_003852399.1, forward strand.
AAAGCTGGAAAATGCAGAGGGAAGGGCTTTCTGTTTGAGTTGGGGCAGCAGGATGCTGCAGGGAGTTCCCGAGAAGGCAACTGCAGAGACAGTGCTGAGACCACTGCAGAGTCTGAATTTTTTGCTTCCAGCCTGCTGAATTCTGGCTTCTGCTGCCACAGAGGAGCCTGCCTCTTATTTCAGAGGGACAGTGGAGAAAAAACACTGGATGGTCAGGAACAGGGACTCTGGCTCCTCAGGAAGATTGAGTAGCTTGCACCGAGAGACTCCTGGTTTTTTCCTTTGGCAGGAAGCCAAGGAGGATTTTGCCAAGGAGCTCACCACCCAGAACCTCCACATGTACCAGCTTTTGGAGGCTGTCACGGAGCCAGATCTCTGTGTGCTGCCGCCTGTGTTAACCTAGTCAAATTACTACCATGGCCCAAAGCCACAGCCAAATCAGCCTCACCGTTTCCCTGCCCTATTTTAATCGTCTGGGAGTGGATTTTCTGGAATTGCTCTAATCTAGTGAACACATGTGTAGTGATCTAAACTAAACAATTAACCCTTTTCTAGGGCCAAGGAGCCATTTGTAGAAGGTACAATTTTGGAGTCTGAAACCAAATTTAAACCTTTTGCAAATTCCAGGAGGAAGGAAAGGAGAGGAGGTCTTGATTCATCACTATTACAGGCCAGATACTATTAGATGTTAATGTTCACGATTTTGCATAGCAACTCTGTGAGATAAGTGTTATTAAATCTCTTAGACGCACAAGAGACCACAGCTTCAGAGAGACTAAGGGCCATGGTGAAGGCCTCACAGTTTAGTAAGAGGCAAGATTTAATTCCATAATGTCACCCAAACCCGGGCTTTCCCCTTTATGCTTCTTTCTGCTCCAGAACTATCTGGTAAAGAGTATACATATTCCTTATCATATCTGCATAGGTGGGGAATGGGCCTGATAGATAATCTTGAGAACTTGAAATGCTCAGAGATGGGCAACACCATCCTTGGGAGTCTATGCTCAGACCAGGCGTTCACGCTCTATCTTGGCTGCCCATTGGAATTATCTGGGAAACTTAAAAAAAGTACTGATGTCTGGGTCCCTCCTTCTAAAACATCTGGTTTTGGAGCTAGCCTTGGCCTGCAATTCTTTTAAGCTCTCCAGGTGAGGATCGAGGTGTCCCTCAGCTTCAATCTGGAGGAAGCAGGACCTAAATGGAAGTAATGGGGTTGAGAAAGCATCGAGCTGGGGGACCACCTCCGTGAGGGCTCCTAGAGAGAGGAGGACATAGGTCCTTGGAAGAAAGCAGGATTAGGATTCCAGGCCTAATGTCAGAATAGTGGGCGAGGCCAAGATATGGGAGATTTCGAGATGTTGATGGTGTTGAGAGACGAGCTGGACAAATCCAGTTAGCTTCAAAGTTGGTGGACGGGACACCAGAGAAAGCTCCAGCCTTCTAAGAAAGGAGCCCCAGTGAGCTGAGAATGCCAACTAGACTGTGTCCTAGAGAGGGGCTGGGATGGGGCCTAAGCAATAATTATGACAATGACAAATGATGATGATAATGAAATACCTGACATTCATTAGGTGCCAAAATAGCACTTTACCTGGATTACTTCCTAGAGTGGGTTGAATAGGTTTCCCTCCCTAAAGACATCCTAATTGCTGGAACTTGTGAATGTGACCTTCCTTGGAAAAGGGGTCTGTGCAGATGATAAGGTAAAGGTAAAGACTGAGATGAGATCATTCTGGATCACCCACATCTGCATTTATCCAATGACAACGTGCTTGTGGGAGAAAGGAAGAAGAGCTGGGCATGGTGGGTCACGCCTCTCATCTCAGCTACTGGAGAGGCTGAGGCAGGAGGACTGCTCGAGGCCAGGATTTGAAGTCTACAGGGAGCTATTTTATTTATTTATTTGGTAGAGACCAGGTCTTGATATATTTTCCAGGGTGGTCTTGAACTCCTGGCCTCAAGTAATCTTTTACCTCAGCCTTCCAAATTGTAGGAATTACAAGTGTGAGCCACCATGCCTGGCCTTGCAGTGAGCTATGATCATACCCTGCACTCCATCCTGGGCAGCGGGATCACATGGTAACTTGTAATGAGGCCCACCAAAATGTTTTCACAGTGGCTAAATGTCTCTCTTTTTGTCAATTGATCTAGTCCTTACAACATGTCACATGCTATGCTTTAAACTTTTATTGAGTCCAAATTTTTGTAATCAGTCTCTGAGGAAGGTGTTATGGTCTTCATCTTACAGATGATGACACTGAGATGAAGTGAAACCACTTCGGCAAGATCACATTGTAAGGAGCAAAGACCCAAACCTAAGTTTATCAAGCCCAAAGCTTTTGCCCTTAGTCGTGATGTCTCATTGCTCCTCTGCTGCTCCCACTAAGGTGAAAGCACCTTGAGGAAAAGGGAAGGATGGAAGGTTGTCCTGGAACGTCCTGCAGTGCCCAGAACTGGCTTGAACACTGACTAGGCTCCTGGGAAGCACCTGGGTAAAGGGACTAAGAACCTATGTGATATGTAGTGTGCGGTCTATCCACTCTGCTTTTTATATCCGTGTTTGAAACTTTTATACATCTGTGGCAATCCTAACACAAAACGGAGTTTGGCTTTCTTGTATGGCTGCAGAGCTGGTCTGCTCAGGCTTTACCTGTGGGCTTATAAGGTTAGCAACCTGTGGGCCTCTCTACAATATATGTGACCCTCCTGGAGATTTGGGTCGAGGATTCATCCTCAAGCACTTCACAGTGTTGAAGCCACAGGCGCAGCCATGGGCTTGCCCACCACCCTATGTGGGCTGCCCCCTGCATGTACCGTGGGGACAGCAGAGCTGTGGCTGTTGTATTTTGGGCTCCACTGTGTTGGTTTTCAGCTCCCCAGCTGTAGTTAAGGGGACTCGCAGGACCAAACCCCGAGGATTTTAGCAACATGTTTATCACCAAATCCTTACACCTTCTCTCCTGGGTGGGTTTTGTTCTTCTTCCTCTTTTGCTTTTTCCTGGTCCTACAGGAGAAGAGCTGAATTGAGTTGCCGAATGTGATTCTTCAGCCCCCTCTGCTCCAGTCTCTCTGTATTTGGAGAAGGAGCATCTCCCTGCTGGTTCGTGGGGAAATGGAAGTGATCGTTCCTGGCAGTGAACAAACAAAAACAAAAACAAAACAAAAGAAAAAGAAAGGGCCTGAAGACTGGGAAAAAAGAAAAAAGGTTCACAGAGTGAAGGCTGGACTGTCAGACTAACTGGTTGGGAGTTGCAAATATTTAGGTAAAAGGGACAAAGTGTGTGTCTCATTTGCGTGTAGCCATGTTCCTGCTCATGTTGAAAAGACCCGGCAGCCAAGGCGCTTGGGAGAGGCACACGGAAACCTGGAAAACTGCTAAAACTGAAGCTGGGTATCAGAAGCCTGGAACTTCGCTCATAAATAACTTGCTTAAATTTCTATTGACTAATGGGTCATACAAGGGGGGGAGGGGATAGAAAGGGGGCCTTGCTCGTGAACAAGGGCTGGTGGTGCTAATGCAAGCACATGGCCCACGGCCAGCAGCTGAGGTTGCAGTCTGGAGACAGATATAGGGTGGAATGGGTGTGGGTCAAGGAGGCAGGTGGAAGGTTTTGGTTTCAACTAAGGGTCCCCTGAATGGTCTAGGAGAAATCCTGGGGAAGGTAACATTAATACAGCACCTACTGTGGCCAGGTATGGTGCTACCCAGTTCTAGAATCCAGCCCTTACACCAAGCCTAATGGAGGGTGTCACCATCCGCCTGACATTGCAGACCCCAAGGTTCAAGAGAGTTCATGACTTGTCTTAGATCATACACCCAAGTGACTGATGGGACTTCAAAGTCTGGAGGTCACCTAGACAACAGGCAAGAGCAATACTTCTGTGAATACCTACAGGGAGCTATGGGGCAGGGAGGAATGGCCCTGGCCATAATTGTAAATGTGTGTCCCCTCTGCTGGGGTGTCTTGCTTCTGTCCACGTGAGACCATCTGCTCATTCTTGACAAGTCGACTCAAGCATCACTTCTGCCTTGAAGCCGTCTATTCTGTCCCTAGGTAGATTCAGGTAGGAGCTGCCCGGGGCAGATCTCAGACACAGCTCTTACTGTATTTCTATAACCATCTATTTCCATCTGCCTTCTGCTCACAAGACCGAGAGGCCCTCCAGAGCAGGGCAAAGCAGGTATTTCTTTCTCTCTAGTACCTGCCCCAGGGTAATAATTGCTAATAATGGCTAATGGCCATTGAGCATATACCATATGCTAAGCAATTTGAATGCCACATCTCGTTTAATTGTCACACAGCTCCATGAAGTAGATATTACTTCTTATGCTTGTTATAGTGACTCGCAGAAACTCAGATCTCACAGTGGCTTAACAAAGTAGGAGTTAATTTATTGCTCTGATAAATTAGGAATTCCTGATTGGGAAGTAGGGATGCTACTGGTGTCCTGTGCTCATGCCCTAGTCATTGTTGGTATTGGCTGAAAATGGTTCACAGGTGCCTTGTTCTCCAGAAAACTGGCCTTTGCAGAATGGTGGGTGGAGGGGAAGTGGGTCTGCCTTGTCCAGGAGGTCCTACTTTCTATCTCCTGAGCAGTGATGGTGGTCCTCAGCCTGATTCAGGTAGAAAGGCCATCCCGTCCCATTGTCTATGGGTGGGCCCAGCTCTGTGGTGCAATTCATGCTTCAAGGCTCCCCAAGGGGACTTGCTGTGGCTCTTTCCCTGCAGACACCACACCCCTCCTCGGCTCCTTCCCCTGCCCTCTCCTGCTTCTCATGCTCTCTTTCCCCTGAGATCTCTGCTACAGTGAATCACATGCACTCAAATCTCTGTTTCAGGCACTGCTTGGAGTAAACCTGGTCCAAGACATGACCTCTCACTGTTTATTTAGGGCTATTGATTGGCCTACAGAGGCTCTGTGTCCAACACAGAGCTTCTGACATCACTCGAGATCAGCATCCCACCAGCAGAGTGGCAAAGGAAGAAAGAGTCAGAGGATAGGAATGCCATATCAAGTTGAAAGGAAGGCTGTGTAATAAACCTAGTCTACTTGTATGCTAAGAAGAGAGAAAGAGAAAGATGGATTTTGTGACCAGCTGAGCCTGTCTCTGTGATGATACCCCACCTTAAAGGAGAGAAAACTGATTTTCAGTAGCTCATCCAAGGACACAAAGTCAAGGCATGGGCAGCTGGATCCCAGAACCTTTGTACTTAACAGCATCTCTGTATCACCATGTGAAGTCAAGGGGTGTTGAATGCAGCCAGTGACCAAAGATGCTGAGGTTCTTATTTGGGGTAGATCTCTTAGATGGCCAAGGTTTTACATTAGCAGCATGTTGGAATCTACTCTGTCTTGGCTGAGATATCCCTTATTTAAATGAAAAAATATATATATAAAAAAACTCCTGTTCCACTTCTTCCCAGGGACCCCTGAACAAAGTATTTCTAGGTTTTAAAGATTAATGAGTAAGATACCTGTAAAGATAAGAGTGGGAAGAGAGAGACAAAATAAACAGGACTTTCAAATGGTACTTTCAAGGATTGGAACTTTCTAGTGAGACCTCCACAAGATCGACGTTTTGGCCTTATGTCATACTCTCCTCTCCTCTCCTCTCAGCCTCCTGTTGGCTCATTCTGCTCTAGCCAGATTTCTTTATAAGTGACAAAAAGGAAGGGTTTCCTGAATGGACTATGCCTGAGATTGCCTGAGGTTTACACTCTAGCCCTATCACTTCTGGCTGTGTGTATTTGAACAAGTAGTTTAACCTCTCTGTGTCCTACTTTTAGTCTGTAAAATGGGAACAATAATGTCAACCTTCTAGATTTATACTGAGGAAGAAATGGAGATTGATTTCACCCAGGACAAGGCCTCTGGGTATTAATATTATGTATGTGTTTGCTGATATTGTTGTTGTTCTGTAATCAGCTCCTTCCTAGCTCAGTGCTTCACTGTAGACTGGGCCCTCTCCAGTCCTCACTGTCCCATTTTTCTGTTGGGCTCAGCTTCACTGCCACATCCATGGGGAGTCCTTTCTTGCCTCCATCCTAGGACTGACTCTCCCTACTCCAATTTGACAAGGCTGGGATTAGCATGAGACACGAGAGGGACTCATTTGGGGTGCAAAATTTAAGTTGGGTGTCAATAAAATCCCTTCAGTAATCAAGATAAATAAATCTGTAATGCAATATGTTAAACTTTCAAAATTAATGCAAAAAATTCATATTGAACAAAATTGCTAGCTTCAAATAAAGATCTGTGCTCGTCTGAGCAAGATGGTGCTTGTAACAAAAGGGAAATTTGTTCTTCTGGCTTTATTGGGAATAGACATTCAATAATATTTTCAAGTTTGGTGCCCGTAGCCCAGTGGTTAGGGTGCCAGCCGCATATACCAAGCCTGGGGGGTTAGAACCCAGCCCGGGCCTGCTGAACAACAATGACAACTGCAACAAAAAATAGCCCGGCATTGTGGAAGACACCTGTAGTCTCAGCTGCCTGGGAGACTGAGGCAAGAGAATCACTTGAGCCCAAGAGTTGGAGGTTGCTCTGAGCTGTGACACCACAGCAATCTATTGAGGACAACATAGTGAGATTCTGTCTCAAAATAATAATAATAATAATAATATTTTCAGTATCTACTTCTTTTGCTTATCTTGTTTTCATGAAAGAAGATTGTCATGTTGGTCTACGTCACACAACCAAGTGGCAATCTTAAATGATTTTTTAAGGCTGTAGTAAAATGACAGTGGGTTCTATTTTGGAATAAATAAAATATTTAAACTTAAAACAATGTGAATTTCAATATACTTTAATATTTTTCAATTATTTCTTCATTTTAGGAAAAAATAAGCATGGAAAGGTGCAAACCCACGTCTATAGGGGGACACAATTTCCTTTGTCTTTGGCTTCAAGGTGGGTTGGTCTGATGCGGGTCTTTGTTTACATTTTAGATAGTTTGGCACGGATGTTTTTGCATTGATTTTTATTTTAAAAGACATATCTGTCTTTTTCAGGTTTTTCTCTTTTACCCCCTTAAATTTTGCACCTATGGCAAGTGCTTCATAGAATGACAACAAAATAGTTGTACCCTTTGATTAACATCTTCCCTTTCCCCATCCACCCCAGTCCCCTGAACTTACGAAGTCATTGTTGGTCCTGCATGTAAGTAAGAGCATTCGGTAGATGGCTTTCTGCAACTGCCTTAATTCACGCAGCATAATGTCCTCTAGGTTCATCCGTGTTGTAGCCAGTGACAGAATTTCCATCTTTTGCAAGGCTGAATAGTGTTCCCTCATGTGCATACCACATTTTCTTCATCTACTCATCTAATAATAGGTTGTTTCCTTATCTTGGTTATTGTGAATAACCCTGCAGCAAACATCAGAGTGATTGATTGCACAGAATGGCGACTGTAATGAACAGTAATGCACTGTATATTTCCAATTTTCTAAGAGAATGTTTTCACTCCCCCTAAACAAGTAAGTACAGTGCTGGAATTATTAGTTTGCTTTAATTATTCTACAATGTAAACATCCATTAAAACATTTCTTTGTATACCTTGCACGTATAACAGATACAATTATTATTTGTCAATTAGACATAAACAAATATATTTTAAGAAAAGAACTCAAAAATGCCTATTAAGAGAAAAGTTGGTCATGGCTCTGCTTGTCTGACTGTGCCCTGAGTCAGTGCCCTAAAGGCAGGGACAAGCCTGCTGGGCCCCCACTGTTTTTCCCATGTTGTCACAGTGCCTGACCCCAGAGATGCACAGAAGCATCTGCTGCACAAATAAACGAAGACATTTCTAAAGGGGAAGCTCTAGGTCTGCCCTGTTGTTTCAGGTCATTCTTCTCAGTGATTAATGACATGAGCCTGTACTGAGCACCCTCTGTGTGCCCAGCACTGGGCACGCCGTTGTGGTGATGGTGGTGGCAGCACATCAGCTTGGCTATTGGTGTAGACAGCCAGGCACACAGTGGAGAGAAGTGCTCAGAGGAAGAGGCAACAGCAGGGGAGCATGCTGTGAAAACTCACAAGAAGAGCAATAGCTCACCCTGGACGTTCCTGACGGGCTTAGAGATGATGCCTGAGCCACTTTATGCAGAAGGAGGAAGGGATGGGGAGGTGGACATCCGAGTGGGGAAACTGAGTTTGGGGCAGAAGGTACAGAATGAGCAAAGGCCTAGAGACAGGAAACGGCATGCTACCTGTGGGTGGGAGCTTCTCGAAGTTTGGGATTCTTGGCACATGGAGTAAAGTGCTAGATATTAGGTAGGACAGCCTTGCAGAAGTGGGCTAGGTAGATTCCTACAGAGCTAGGGCCTTCCCTGTCTGTCTGGGGTGAGTGGGATGAAGCAGGATTCACAGGTCGGCCTGCCAAATGCATGCCCGATTGTTTTATGAGATGGTTAAACACATGGCCAGAAATTTCTGGGTAGCAGGAAGTCTTTACTTATGCATAATATGCAGTGCTAGCACTGAATTTTAGCAGAAGCCTGGGTATAGTGCTAAGAGTAGTTATGTTACAGTGCGAAAATTCTCCCAGCTAAAAATTCAACTGCAAACATCCAGTTCACCAAGTCTCTCCCCATCCTTTTGATGTGGATCCAGAGTTGTCACCTGCCACTAGGCTGCCACTTGCATCAATTTCTCTTTTGAGGCAATCTCAGTTAGGCCCTAACACAGAGTGCTGTACTGGACCTAAGCCACTTATGTCGATTATAGCTCTTTGGTCCAAAGTTGCCGTTGAAGCAGTGGACACCGCCCTTTTGCCAAACAATTGTCAGTCCCCAGAAATGTACTTGGAGAGCTTATCGCAAGGGCTTGGTGGCACTTCCTGTCATAACTTTGCAAAAAGGGTGGGGTTATCTGTCGGGAACCTTTGGAGTTGAGAGTTGAGTTGTGAACCCTTCCCTGCGGCCCATTTCATCCTGAGATGAGTGTGATGAGGGAGATGAAAAGGGCCCTACCAGGGTTGTTAAGGTTTATATTATCAGCTCCCTGAACCTGCATCAAAAAGACATTTGTGGTGACATTTGACCCCACAGAGGAATCTGCACCATCTAATTGCAATTATAGCACCTTTAGCTGCATGTGCAAAGCATGAACTCCCAGAGATGGCAGCTTCCCACCAGGAACCTGGCTTCAGCCATGACAGCTGCACAGAAGACATCCTGCCAGGGAGGCAAAGCATCTGGCTGCACCGGCCAGGCTAAGAGAACAATGGGCCCGGGAGAAAGAAGTTCATCCCATATTTACCTGAGTTAGCCCTTCTGCAAGTGTGGACACACGTGGCTCCTGTTTCTTTCGGCTGCATGACCTTGGGTGGTCACTAGGTCGCTCTGACTTCAGTTTGCTCGAGTCAAGTGGGGATGATCCTGCATTCCCCTTAGGATGAGGATAGTGCACACAGACAGCCCAACACCCAGTTACGGCACCTGCTGCTAGATTAGGGCTTGGTAACTTAGGCGTGAAGTTCTCTCCTCTGTGCTCAGGCCTCTTCCTTTGGTGCAAACTGGACAAGGAGGCAGAACTAATACAGAGGAAATTAGTAAGTGGGGCTCAGAGCCTAACCATTGGGCTCCAACATGGGGTCCTTCTGATGACATCTTTCCTGTTCATAATAGATCACACTTTCACATGTGCAATTTATCTCACGTTTCTTATTCCCTTGTAAACATACAAACTGATTTTGTCTTCTGGAACTTTGGGGAACAATGTGTACTAAGCCTCAGTTTGGTCTCTGACCTGTATCTTTCTCCAGACTTGCCCAAGGCTACCTGTGGCTGAGTGTGGATGAGCAGTCAGACTTCTTGTCTGCTAGCACCCGAGCAGGCTCCCAGCTCTCATCTCTTGGGGTTAACGACATAGTCGTTTCTATCTACACCCTGATCTAATTGCCTGGAGGATCCTGGGCCAAGTCTTCCATCTTTCCTGCTCTCCATCTCCCCTTGTGCAAATGAGAACCACGTCTCAGAGTCTCTTTCGGCTTCTTTGTGTTCCCTTCTCCTGTTTTTACACCCTTCTCTGATCAGTCCTTGTTCACTGCTTATAGCTGACTTGCCTTTTTAGGTGTGTGTTCAGGCCTGTGTCCAAATTTCTCTGACACAGCTCCCCAAGAGCCCACTGCTTTGCCTCTGTTAAGATAGTGACTTGATAGAGTTATAATGTTTTGATGACAGGCAGATCTAAGCTCCAATCTTAGCTTTGCCTCTTACAAACTGTGACTTTGAGATAATTCATTTATTTAATCTTTCTGGATCTCATTTTCTTTATTTGTAAAATGAGAAAGCAGTGATGAAGAAAACCAAAACAAACGCGTTTGGCCATGTTCTGATAATGCTTTCCTGATGGAGGTTGAAATTTGAATTTCATAAGATTTTTACATGTCATGAAATACAGGGTGTCCCCAAAGTCACCCATAAAGTCACCATACTTAGAGAAAATAAGAAATTTTTAGCTAAATGTACCTTTATTAACAAAAGTTTACAAAGTATTTATAAAATATTCTTTATATGTCGGTCACCTCTTTGTAAAGTTTTGTAATGACTATTTTGTAAATAAAATTACATTTAGCTACAATTTCCATTTTCCCTATGTCTGGTGACTTTATGGGTGACTTTTGGGGTCCCTGTAGTATTCTTTCATTTTTTCCCACCATTTAAAAATGAACAAAAACACAAACCATTCTTAACTTGTGGGCTGTATGAAGATAAGCAGCAGCCCCAGTTTGCTGTAGTTTGCCGAGCCAGTTCTAGTCTTTTCTCTCTTGAGGGTACAGGGCTGTAGAAGCTGAGTCCACCCTTCCAGAACCCTGTGTCTTCATAGCTCATCACCCCAGGCCAGAAGAAAGGCAAGAAGCAAGTTCTTCACACGGCTCAGGCAGCTCTTGCTTCCCTCTGCCAGTGGCACGGGGAGAGATGCCGTTGCAGGCTGCTTTCCTCCTGGGTTCAGCTCACACCAGGGCTGTCTGGCACCGTGTTAGGTAATTTTGCTAACAGATGGCTTGTCCACACAACTCTAATTTATGTAGGCCCCCTGTGCATCAAGATGCAAATCCCTAAGGTGAGGGGACCCTTAGGCTGGTTATTTAACCTCTAAAAGTTGGTGCTTCTGAAAAAATATGCAGAGACACTTCACCCACCACTCTATCGTATTCACCCTGAGAATAGGAAGTTACATAGTTTAAAAAATGCAAAAAGAGGGCTGGGCACAGTGCTCACACCTATAATGCTAGCACTCTGGGAGGCTGAGGCAGGTGGATTGCTTGAGCTCATGAGTTCCAGACCAACCTGAGCAAGAGCAAGATCTGAGCTCTAAAAAGTAGCCAGGTGTTGCAGTGGGCACCTGTAGGCCCAGCTGCTTGGGAGGCTGAAGCAAGAGGATCATGTGAGTCATAGCACTTTATCAAGGACAACAAAGTGAGACTCTGTCTCAAAAAAAAAGAAAGAAAGAAAGAAAGAAAAAGATCCAAGCCTTTTTCAGTATGAAAATGGGACTTAAGAAGCTTCCATCATTGTAGTGATCTTTCTGCCCTGGAATGCAGGTGAATAGGACCTTGTATGTGCCTTTCCAGAAATAGAAGGGAGGCTCAGGACAAACGGAGGCTGTTATAATTTTCTCTAGGAATTTTTCTTGATGGGCCTGGGGCACCTGGTTCCCTCTCTGGCAGCCATGGATACTATACTAGGGGCATTTCCGGTGCTGCTGGACAACACCTCTATCTTGCGTCTGTGCTACGTGTTCTAGAATTGGCTTGACCAACCATCCCAGTGTGCCCAGGACTGGGGGGAGGAGTTCCCGGGAAAGTCCTGGGAAAGAAAACTGGGACAAGTTAGTAACTCTATATCAAGTCTTGTGAAAAATGAGGCCTATGCTACCTTTGAATGGATATGAGTCATCTTTCATCTTTGTCCTTTAGCACAGGCATCAGCAAACTTTCTGTAAAGGACCAGATAATAAATATAGTAGAATCTCCACAGCTGGCCATCTCCCTACATTGACTCCCTCCATAAGTTGACCTAATTTCATAGACAGGCTGTGTACCACATGCACCATCAGTACAGAAGGCCTAGTTCTTTTGTTGATCACCTCCCTATATTGACCAGTTTGTTACAGTCCCTCGGATGGTCAGCTTACAGAGGTCCTACTATATTTCAGGCTTTGCAGGCTACATAGCCTCTGTTGCAGCTACTCCACTAGGCAGTGATAGTGTGAAACAATATGTTTATGGTAGGCATAAACAATACCTACATAAATGAACGTGGCTGCATCTCAATAAAATATTAATTACAATGACAGCCTGATTTGGTTGTGGGCCGTACTTTGCCAACCTTTGCTCTAGAAACTACTTGTGTTTCTACTTTTCTTTCTATGCTACAAGCATATACACAAACATGCACACCTTCTCTAACATTGTCTAGGACTCAAGACACCTCAGTGGTTACAGAAGGCTTTGACTTTGGAGTGAGACCTCAGTTTCAATCCCGGCTTTGCCACCTGCTGGCTGAATGCATTGCATTTTTGAGCCTTGGTTTCCTCGTCTATAAACTAAGAGTAATGTTAGTGGTTGTCTGCCCAGATTGAAGGGAAGGGGAACTACACCCTGCCTCTCGATGAGGGAAGTGTCAGAGAATACATGGCCATCTTTAATCCACAAGAATGGCGCAGGAGGGGTGACAAGGATACTCACCTCCTCTCTACTGAACTTGGAGCTAGTTGCTGGAGCCAAAATACTCAGTTAAATACCACACAGATCTTTTCCTCAGGGGACTTAGAGTCTGGTGGACAGTGTGGAGAGCTAAATGGGCAAGTAGAATAAATAGGGTTAAATTCCAGATAGTGAGAAGCAAGAGATGCAGCAGTGGGGATATATCTCTCTCCTGCCTTGGTGCACCAAAGGGAGCAGCGGCTGAGGAACTGCTGCGCTGGTGCAGGTGCGGGAGGTTTCTCCTTGGATGTGAACCCGGGTGGGGCTGTGTGCTCAGGGGTGTGGGCTCAGGATATGTATGAAGGTGTGTTTGTATGTTTCCCAGCAGGTAATTTCTGGGTGTGTGGCTGTCTGATGACAGAGGAAGGGCAGCTCTGATGTAACAAGGACATGTTTCCATCTGTGACTTGAAGAAATAGACTTTAGGGCTGGAAAGGTCTTACAGATGCCTTGTCTAATTTCTTGTCCTCTTCTCATTTGACAGGTGAGGAAAGGGAGGACTTGTCCAAAACAGCTCAGCTAATCGGTCTCCGATTCCTCATCCAAACCACATGTTCCATAGCAAGGCTGACTCGATTCTGGGTGAACTCAGCAGGTGAGTTCAGACAGTGCTCACCTGCTGGCTTTACTTGACTTGGGTTTGACAGAGGAAGGCGGGGTGAGAATTGGGAGGACAAGAATGTGTGTTCATGGAAAAGGATTAAGGTCAATGCCGGGCATGGTTTTCAGAAAGAGCAGGTGGAATTTGAATCTGCATTTTGATTACACTTCATCTAAAGTAAATTCAAACTTGACATTTAAAAATTTCAACCTAAATTAGAATCCTTATTTTCCATTTAAATGAATAAAAATGCTACCATAAAACTGCATAAAGAGGGAGGGTGATCTCAGGAGAGACGTGTTGTGTTCCAAGATGCCCTTAATATGTTTAAGGTATGAGATGGTTCATAAAAATCTTGAGTGTGTTTCACAAGATAGAAAGCCCATTTGCCCAGAATCAAACTGGTTTTGTTGAGAGTTATGCAGGTGTCCTTGACCTGAGGCTTTTGGTCACAGCTCTGATACCCAATCACAATGCAGGCTGCTTAGTGATGTCCACCCCGCCTCTGCCTTGGCCACGTTATAGGACACCTCAGGGAATGACAGTCCTCTGCCCGGCTGCAGACGCATGATGTCCTAGACAAGACAGGGCCAAGTATGAAACTCTTGGTACATGCCTGGCAGGTGTTTGTTGGCATCTCCCCCTAGGAGATGCCATCTTTGGGCTTGTCCTGAAAACAACCAAATCCAAACAGTTATTAAACTGCTTAGAATTATTTATCCAAGAACAGCCTTTTACTATGTAAGTAATGCATAATCATTGTTGAAAAATAAAACAAAATGCATAGGTGGTCTAAAAGGCAGTAAAAATTATACCATTCAAAGATGGCTACTTCTAAAATTTTAGAGTGTATTTCTTCCAGATATTTTTTCCTATATGTGGTATGAATGTATTTTTTTAAACAAAATTGAAAGGATATTAGAAAGCTCTGTGAGATTGTGTAAGTAGCATAGAATTCCAGAACTTCAGTTTTTTTTTCTCAGCAAAACAGGACACACAGAGGATTATTGCCTCTCTCAAAGTTCTCCCACCATGCTGTGAAAAGGCCCAGGTACATGGGACATGGTCAGGTTCGTGGACCAAGCCTGCTGAGCCCAGCCTTCAAATCAGCCCAAGCATCAGCCGCATGAATGAAAAACAAACAACCAACCCAGAAATAAACAGGTGACTCCAGTCCCCTCATTTGAGGCATCTGTAGTGATTTGAGTCTTCCTAAATTAGACCCCAGATATTGTGCAGCAGAGACAAGCCACCCTGCTATGCTCTTTCCGAATTCCTGACCCACAGATGCAGGTGCATGATAAAATGTTGGTTATTTTACATTACATTTTTCTTAAGGAATGATTTGTTTTACAGCAATAAAATCTATAACTGGACAATCAGGTGATTCAAACTGAGAAGTACTTCCTAGTGTGTGGCACTCTCCTTTCCCATTTTCTCAAGGAACTTGCTTTGGGTTATTTTTTCTCTATCCTGACTCTGTCTCTCTCACTCACTCCCATTCAGCTGGTCCCGCCTTCTTCAGGGGGAAAATCCCTCCTGTCCCCACCATTTTGGTGAAGTACCAGTGGTTCTCTCGCTGAGCTTTATCAAGTCAGTCTTGAAAGGCTGTTTCATACTTCCTATCTCAACCAGGTTCAGTCTGGTTTATACTTGCAGAAACTCTTGTGTCCAACTCATTACATGACCCTGCCCGACGACCGTTTCACTCCACTCACCCTCAGGATCTGGAGGTCCTCCTTCCTCAGCATCCTGTTCCGTTTCCCCTGTGATTCCTCTTTCCTTACTGAATGGTCTTTGGCAATTTTCTTCTCATCTTTGTCTATCAATCTATTGCCATTGCTGATCATCTCTGAGTGACCAGTTCTCCAATAGACATCAGTGAGGAGCTCTCAAGCTCCCAAAGACATCCCCATTCTTCTGCCCAATGCTGCCAACTTCAGACTCGCAGAGCTTAACTTAATGAGCTCCTCTCTCAGATCTCCTTCCGTGTCGGGTCCTCTCCATGGCCGGGTCAAGCCTTCAGAGCTTAGCTTCTAGAATCAAACAGATCCAGGTTCACACCATGATTCAGCCACTTAACAGATGTATGTCCCTGAGGGTTGCTTTACTTCCTTGAGCCTCAACTATTCCTCTACAAAATGGGTATAAGGACATTCATATGGCATAAAAGTACATGGTGGTAGTAGCTGTTGGAAGCATAACTGGTATTATTAATAGTAACTTTAAAATAATGTTAGCTTTTCTGAGCATAATGTAATACATGCTTACTCAGAATGTGGAAAATCGTAAGAAGTACTTTCCCATTCACGGAGAAACTCCGCTGCTGTGCTAAAGCGCTTCCATATCTTTCGTCTTTCTATAGTGTGTGGGGTCCACAGCAAGCAAGAGTCCCCTCAATGGCTCTCCCGCTCTCCTAGGCTGTCAAGATAGAACGTCTGTGTCATCCTTTACATTATCTTCCCTCTCGTATTTTCATCCAGCGAGTCACTAAGTCTTTGACTGCAGGCCCAGACTTCTCTCCGATGCTATCTTCCTTCTCATAATCCACCTATTTCCCCATCTCTGGGCTCCCCCTCCATTTTTTACCCTAAATTCCACGTGGCTGGGTTTCCCACACTATAAATCTGAATATGCCATCTGCTCGCCGACAGCGCCGCTCTTGCTGCTCCTCCGCAGCCTCCTGTCTCAGCCCACCTGACCCCTCCCCAGCCTCACCCCCAAGGAGTCAGGCCCAGCCACGTCTGTGCCTAGATAGCCTTCGTCACAAGTAGTTGCCTCTTTTGCAGACCTGGAAGACCCTGACTCACCCACTGCGTCTTAGCTCAGATGCTAGCTCCTTTAGGAAGCCTCTCACTTTCCCCCACCTGTCAGGTGGCTGGTGGCTCCTTCACTGTGACTCCATTCACCTGTGACTCCAGCTTGGCTCCTTAATTGTGCCCTGTTCCCAGCTTTCTTTTCTTTTCTTTTCTTTTTTTCTTTCTTTTACTTCTGGTTCTGTGACCTATCAATTTGTTATATTTTCCTTCTTCTTCTTTTCTTTTTTCCTGAGCAAATCATAACTTTGAGCCTCGTGGGATTTTGTTTGTTTGTTTGTTTTTTGTCTTTTTAACAGGGTGTGGAGATGCTCCTATGAGATAATGGAAAGTGCTTTTGAAAATAAGAATGAAACACTGTGTGCATGTTCTTCATATGGTTGTTATTAACTGGAAAACAAGTATCGGGAGTCCCAGTATGGTCCCGCTCAATGACTGTGCTCAGGGTCTTGACTGGGGATGGGACGTTCACTGCCCATCCAGGAGCTGAGTACCTTCCGGCAAGCTCCCTTTCCCCTTCCCCTCTGGGTCAGGTCAGGATATTTGTTGCCTTTCCCACTTTCCTATGTTTGTTGTGACGCTGAGATGAGATAACGCGTGTTAAACATCTGCTGTGGTCAAAGTGTCTGGAAAAAGTACTGCGGCTATGCAAATGCCCTGTGATTAGACTGGCGAGCCTGGCACCCTCCTGGGAGGCCTACATTTGGCCCTTGCTTGGAATTTCCAGTCTCCACTCTGCTTTGGGTCTCGTTTGATGGATGCTGTGTCTGCTGGCTCCCAATGAGGCTGCAGCCTAGCTCTTTGCTTCTGGTTTCACCCTGATGCCATGGTGACTTCACACATGGACTCACCTCCCTGGGGAGCTCACTGCTGAATTCACATCTGTCCTGCTCTTCTACTCCCTGTTGTTCAGCTGATGCTGTGTCAGGGAAGCTTCCCCCAGCCTCCTAGATGAGGTCAGCCCCCGGCAGCTCTGTGATTCGGTGCTCCCACTGTTTAACTCCATAATTTTATCAGGTTATCATAGTACCAATTTGTGTTTGTCATCGGTCTGTTTTCTAGACCATATTCGGTTCCCTGCTGTTTCTCCTCTGCCTAGCACAGTGCTTTTGTTAAGCAAAAAAAAAAAAAAAAAAAAAAAGAAATTATTTAGCTTCCTCTGCATGCATCACACATTTCTACCTCAGTTCCTTTGCTCCTGCTGTCTTCCCAGGTGGGAACGCACCCCCCCCCTTGCATGCTCACAGACACACACGGACACATACAGAAACACACGCAGACGCAAGCATGCACTTGCATGCACACCCCTACTAAACGAGATAGTCTGTGCAAAGCAATTGCCAAGCACAGTAAGAACACTTAGCAAGGATTAATCCCCACAGTGGCATGTCTGTCCTATGGAGCCTCAAATCCACATCTCCTTAATCAACCGGCTACCATGCTGTCGAGCTCCCTCAATGCTCAGGGGCATAAATTCACAGTCCCTGGAGTCTGTCTTCTTTCATGTCATGGAATGGAATTTATCGAGCCATATAGTATGTGTTTAATGCCATTTTCCAGATGAAACGTTGATGGTTCAGAATGGAGAAGCAGCCCAGCTTGCCTGGTCCTATGCTTGCATCTTGGGTGAGGGAGGGAGGTGGCGGTGAAAAGGAGAGCAACACGGGATAAAGTCCTTGCACTTCAGGATCTGAAGAAGCAGCAGACTCCAGTGAGGACCCACATCAGTCCTGGAGTCAGACAGACATGGCTTGGCACAGGATCCCAGAGACCTACCTATCTTCTTTAAGCTCCAGTTTCCACAAACCTAAAAGTAGGACCCAGATAGCCCAGTGCCACAGGGCGGGTGGAGTGGCACATGGGAAGGTCTGCACACTGCTGACCATCCTCTCTCCTTTCCCATATGGAGAGGAACGTTGGAGTCTCTCTCCCGTGTGGAGGTGAAAGAAAGATTTCCCCAGCAATCTTCTAAGGTCCCCGCCTCTCTCCATCACTCGGCAGGTGTGTATGCTTGTCCCTGACATTTTGTGTGCATCAGTGCGTGCAGCAGGGAGCTCACAGACCGTGAGCCTGATGGAGAGGAGGATGTAGGCAACAGCCTCTGCATGCAGGTGCTTTGATGGAGCTGCCGAACAACTTCTGTGCTTAGAGATCCTCCCTGGAGTAACACACGTCTCCATCAATTGGTAACTTTCGGAGTCATTCCTTTGCTGCCTTAGCAGCCACCTGTCCCTCAGAACCCCAAAATGAAGTCTACACCATGGTCCCGGCATGGAGATGGGGAGGTGTGGGTTTGGTGTCTGATGAGCAAGTTACAACTTCAGAACGGCTCAAAGCAGAGGAGTGAAGGAGCAGAAAGGAGAGAACCCCAGCATGATTAAATATTCATTGGACAGTCACAAATCAGTGTCAGAAAATGACAATGATGCCACACAAAATAAAATGGATGCTGAGGCTTCAGGAGGTGCAGAGGGATCCTTGCTTCCCTCCCACTCCTGATTCCCACACCTTTCATCAGATGAATATATTTCCCCCTGCACTAAAATATTCTTGTTGTCTGAAGCAGCTTTTCCAAGACCAACTCTTGGCTTTTTGAATTATATTCAAGTGACAGCTGAATGCTCTCTGTGTTCTAATAATCTCATTTCACAGTATGAACAGACTGGCTGAGGTAAGAGGCAGCGAGCAGAGGGCTTGGGCTAGAAGGGTGCTGGGCTGGGCCCAGTGTGATTACACTGGTGAACTTGGCACCCTGCTGTGGCTTCCGTGCTGCTGCCATTCCTGCATTCAAACCTCTTACTTGCCATGGTCACTGGGGTAGATGGCATCCTTCTGCCCCCCACTCAAGTTTGGATCATTTGAGTTTGAGGCTCAAGAATTTTGAATTCTCTCCTCTCAGGCTTTTGGGATTTTTGCCTATTTCTCCTCCTAGTTCTTTGCAAGTCCTTGTTCTTCCGCCTCTGAGCCTACATTCAGATGCTTCCTTTACGTTCTCTTTTGGTCTTGATTCCCTTTAGGCATCAAGCATTGTCTCTGGATAGTCTCATTTGACTCTTGGGTTATAATAACAATGCAGCAGGGGGAATAATGCTCTCTCTCATTCAAAGATATCTGTATCTTCAGTGCCAGAATCTTGGAATATATTACCTTCCATGGCAAAAGAGCCTTGACAGATGTGATAATTCAAGAATTTTGAAATGAGGAAATAATCCTGGCTTATCTGATTGAGCCCAGTGTAATCATAGCATCTTTATAAGAGAAGGCAGGAGACTAGGGGCCAAGCAGACATGACAATGGAAGCAAAGGGACAAAAGGAGTGAGAAGATGCTGCCCTGTTGGTTTTGAACCTGGAAGAAGGGACCGTGGGCCAAAAATGCAGGTGGCCTCTAGAAGCTGGAGAGACAAAGAAACAAAACAGAGTCTCCCACAGATTCTCCAGAGGGAATAAAGCTCTGCTGATGTCTTGATTTGAGCCCAATAAAATCCCTTTGGACTCCTGACCTCAAGAACTATAAGATAATAAACTTGTGTCACTTCACCCCGCTACACATGTAGCAATTTCTTATAGCAACAACAGGAAACGAATACATTTATCTGCATAAAGATTTTGGAGTCATGGGAAACTGGAATCCTGGTTCTGATGCTTACTAGCTATGAGGCCAAAGGACAGTTATTTCATCTCTGTGATACTAGTTTTTCACAACTATAAATGAGGGAATTAAAACCTGAGGCATCTCATCAAGGTTGGGCCATTTGGACCTTCCTGTCCCTCATCTGAGTGGAAGGACCCGTCCACCTGCACAACCAGTTCTCTGAGAAACACCCAAGGGGATTTCATTCTTAACACACAGCAACTTCTCTTAAAATGTTCTTTTCCAATCTCTCTTTTTGTTTGTCACTTGTCATTCTTTCTTTCTAGTATGTGTGTAACAGGATATTAAAATTAGGTCATTTCTGACTCTCTGATTTCAGCCAGAATAAACAGAAGAGCAGGAATGTCTATATTCCCTGAGAAGTGCTAGACTGGCCATTGCACAGGGCTTGCAATGGAGAAGATTGAAAACCAGGGCCCTGGACCATCACTCACCTTTAGGTTGAGGGTGAGGTGGCAAACCAGAGCCCAAATCCTGCCCGACCTCTGCTTTTGTTAATAGAGTTGCCCTGGAACACGGCCATGCCCGTCTGCTTAAGTATTGCACACTGCTGCTTTCTTTTTCTTTTTTTTCCCTCTGTTTTTAATAATTGAAGAGTTGAGAGTTGCCACAGAGACTACTTTGCTTGCAAAGCTTAAAATATTTACTATCAGGGCCTTTTCAGAAAAACCTTGCAGAACACTGTGTTAGGATTTAAAATAGCCCATTTGACAGGGCTTCGTGTTGGGAAGGGTTTGGAAGTGCTGTGCACATTTTCCCACACTCTGCATAGCAAGAGAGGCTTTGAGGACCACTTGGTATGTATCCCCCGGAGTTTAAGGAGTTCAGTGGGCTGTAGCCTGATTTTTCCTGAGAAATCGAAATGTGTCACTGTGGTTTCCTCACTGAGGCTGTGCAGCAGAGGGAAAGGACCATGACAGGTGGCAGGAACTTTCCTTAGTGGCAGCAATCAGGCCTCTGGGGTCTTTCTCATGGTCAGGAATGAGCTGCAGCTCATGTACCTTTACTGGAAGAAAAACGAGACTCCAACAAAAAAGTCTCTGGGAGGTGGAGCAGCACATGCCAGGGCCGAGTTAAGGGTGGACTCTGGAGAAAATAACACTGCCTCTGGGAAAACAGTTGAAGCTTCCTGGAGGGACATCTCCAAGAAACCTACAAAGTAACTCTTGGGAGAAAGTGCCAGACTTTACCACCCCCAGGTCTGGAGAGAGCACCACGGCTGGACAGTGGCAATATTGATTGAATAGGCCTGAGCGTTTTTCTCCAATTCCTCTTTCTATGGGCTTAACCTTGAAATATTCAAGTGCCAGGACTTACCATCTGGGGAAGATAAAGCAGAAATGCAAGGTGGGCTAAAATATATAGAAAAAAAATCCACTCTACATTTTATATGCTTGGGAACTGCAGCTTCCCTGAGTCTAGGAGAGGGGAGAGATTTCAACTCTGCATGTGGTCCAGGGCAGAATCATTGCTCTGACTTAAGCATGATACCCATTGAGGGGAGAGTGTTGGTGATGGTTGTTATGGTGGTCAAAAGTGATTGAAGATGTTACTATCTAGCACTGACTGCTGGTAAACTGTGGAAACTGAGAGTGCATTCAGGGGTCAAGGGGAGAAATGGAGTTAATCCATAAGACAATGGACAGAAACAGAAAAGTTGCTTTCTGCCCTCACTCTGATTGGATTCAGTCCCACAAATGTAGCACTCATGATATTTCTCACAGCTTGACACAGCGGCTGCCTCACATCCCCTTGTTTCTCGTCCCTCACTCCTTTTTGCTATCTGTTATTCCCACGCTTTCTCCATTAGAGAGCAAGCTCCATGAAGGCAAGGATGCCTGTCTCCCCCCCAGCTCTGCCTTCAGCACCTAGAGTGGTGCCTTCCACAAATTAGATGCCCACCACATTGCCCCTCCTACCCATGTTTCAGTTACTCATGGTCAACTGTGGTTCAAAAATAGTAAAAGAAAAGCTCTAGAAATGAACAATTCGTAAGTTTTAAATTGGGTGCCGTTCTAAGTAGCATGTGTGAATGTCCCACTGTCCCACTCTCTCCTGCACCATTCTGCAGGATGAGTGTACCACTGCATGTTCCCACCAGTCAGTCAGGCAGTATCTCCGATTGACTGCTGAGATATTGCAGTGCTTGTGTTCAGGTAACCCTTATTTTTCTTAATAATGGCCCCAAAGCATATTATTATATTATTATATAATATTATCATATTATAGTAATAGTTGTAGTTAATTTCTTACTGTGCTTAACTTATAAATTCAACTTGATCATAGTGGTGCACAGGAAGAAACCTAGTGTACACAGAGTCCAGTACTATGTGTGGCTTCAGGAGCCCTCTGGGGGCTTGGAACTAATCCCCTGTAGGTAAAGGTCGACTACTGCACCGTTTGTCTACTATGTGGGACCCCAGGACAAATAAGCCTTGTCTGTCTGGGTACCTCTCAATTCTCAGCAGTCCTCATTGCCTTGGTTAATATAAAGTCCATGTTCAAAATTCTTTCTCTGAGACACTAGTGGCGAGAAGACAGAAGCAGTGCTTAAGACAAAATAGACGCTGAGACCGTGATTGTTTGAATAAATAGTGCAAGCCCTGATTCCATCTCTAGCTAGCTGGGAGACCCTGGTTTGAGAATTGATCTCTGCGATGACATGGGTCATGTTGAATTTAATTTCTCCTTTTCTTATCTCTGCAACTTTACTTATTTTTTAAAAATCAGATGTAATTAATATATCTTAAAAATAACCTCTTTTAAGTGTATAATTCTGGGTTTTTTATATTTAAAAGGTTGGGCAACCATCACCCCTAATTCCAGAAAATTTTCATCACCCCCCCTCAAAGAAACTCATGTTCTTTAGCAACCATCCCCCAGTCCCACTCCATTATGGCCCTGAGAAGCACTAATCTGCTTTCTGTCTCCATGGATCTGCCTGTTCTAAACATTTCCTATGAATGGGTCGTGCGTTGTGTGTTTCTTTTTGACAGCCTCTGTCCCTTAGTCTAACGTCATCAAGGTTCATCTGATGCAGCATGGGCCGATTCCCCATTCCTTGTCACGGCTGAGTAACGTCTCATCGTGGGGATAGACCACACACTATGCATTCATCAGCTGCTAGACACTTGACTTGTTTTCATTTTATGCCTTTATAACTAATACTGATGTGAATATTAACACACAAATTTTTGTATGGACAAATTTTTTTGTTCTCTTGAACAGATGCTTGCAAGTGGAATTGCAAAGATTTAGTGTCACCCGAGGACATGTCCATCTCTCACAGAGCATGTTATGACTTGATTCAGTAGTCATGTACTGAGGGGCTGGCTACTCTGGGCTCAGCACTGTTCTAGTTGCTGGAGAGTTAGCAGTAAGAAATCTAATAAAAATTCCTGTCTAGGCTTGGCACCCATAGCACAGTGGTCATGGTGCTGGCTATATGCACCAAGGCTGGTGGGTTTGAAATTGGCTCAAGTCAGCTAAACAACAATGACAACTGAAACAAAAATATAGCCAGGAGTTGTGGTGGGCACCTGTAGTCCCAGCTGCTCCAGAGGCTGAGGCAAGAGAATTGTTAAGTCCAAGAGTTTGAGGTTGCTGTGAGCTGTGATGCCACGGCACTCCACCAAGGGCGACATAGTGAGACTCTGTCTCAAATAAAAAAAAAAAAAATTCCTGCCTACAGGGAGCTTCTATGTTAGTTGGGGGAATATAGGTGATACATGAAACAGATGAAAGAAATATAGTGTGTCCCAGATGGAGATACTAGGCCATGGGGAAAGGCAGGAAAGAAGGGGCTGCAAGTTTAAATAGAGTTCGGGGGAAACCCCACTGAGGATATGATATTGGGGCAAGGTCTGAAGGTAAGGAAGAGCCTTCAAGGCATAGGGAAAAATGAATTTTACAACACGAGAAATTGAGGCTGCTGAGCTCACAGAATAGGAAGCAGATCAGTGTGGCTGGAGAGGAGGGGGTGAGTGAGCGTAGACCAGGATGAGCAGGAGAGGAAATGGGGGCCAGGAAGTGCTGGGCCACGTGGGGAACTGCAAAGGCTTCAGCTCTTAATCTGAGTGAAACAATTTAAGTACAAAGGTGACACAACCCGACTTATGATTTTATACGTTTCTTTGGCTGTTGCTCTGAGGACAGACCACAAAGAGGCACAAGTTGGTAGACGATGGTGGCATTGGTGGAGGGGTAGAAGAGAAGGTGACGAGAAGGGCTGGGTTCTGGAAAGAGTATTCATTCATTTAAAAGTATTTATGAGCCCTACTATTTGCCAGGGATTGTTATAGATATTGGGACTCAATAGGGAACATACATTTGCTTAAATGGGTGCAATCACGTCAATATCTCTTACTCACAAATTGAACAAAGGAGACTTTAGATCATCATTCCTTTTTCCTATTTATTAAATTTAGTCAACTACCTTCTCAAATGCCTACCATATGCGAGGCCCTCTGGTACTTGCTTATATAGAGCTATTCACACATAAGATACTATATTACCCTCAAAGACAGCCAAAATTGCTGACCTGCAGAACGATGAGCTAAATAAATGGTGGATGTTTTGTAAGTCACTAAGTTGTGGAAGGTTTTGCAATGTAGTAAACTGATACATAGGAGCCTAATAAATATTTACTGAAGATTCAGGAAAGAAGGCTACATTATGAAGTTATTCCTTCCCCCAACCATCCTGAGCTCAACATTCATATTCTTGTGTTCCTCACTTGGGGGAGACCTTGGGGAATGCTGGGTGCCCTCCATTCTCTGCAAGGTAATGAGCTATCAGGATGTCCAAGGCGTCTGGCCAGCTCGCATTGCTTATTGGTATCCTGTCCTCCCCAGTGAGAACATGAGAAGAGAATGTGATGGGCTCAGGATGGATGGGGGCAGGGACAAGGTTGTAATGTAGCTTCTTTCCTGTATACTCCTCTGTGCATCATCACAACCACCCCAACAGGTGGATGTTCTCATGAATACCATCTGACAGATGAGGAAACTGGGGCTTGCAGAAGTAACTTCTCTCAGAATCTCAGAGTGATGGGATGATGGAATCCAGACCTCAAAGTTTGGCTGCAAACCACAACAGCTTCTTCTGTTTCTTTGTAGCTGTCAGTGAGGAGGAGGAGGAGGAGCACTAATGGGAGGTGGAGACCTGATCCACAAACCTTGTAGAAGGAGTGAGTGCTTTTAGCTTCAGTGAACATTCTACAGCCAGACTGTGATGGATGTAGGTGGTGGAGATTCATTTATTTATTTATTTATTTATTTATTGAACAATTGAGCTCTAATCACACAAACGGAGCATGAACATATCTGGAGGTAACTATCACGGCAACGTGATTTCTTTTTGTTCTTTCTTTTCTTTATCTTTCTCCCAAGCACAAAGAGACAAGTGAGATATAATACAAAGTTACTGTATAAGAAAATAGCTTGTTCAATGCAGATTTTTATTGCAAATTACATCGCTGCAGCTTAGAGTCAAAACACCATCTATCTGAAAATGGTTGTCCAGGGCTACAACAACTCCTAGCTCTAAGTCTGAGCTCCTTTTGACAAATCAGGAAAAGAGAAATAGCTGCAGATGTAGTGGTTCCTGACACTCCTTTGCAGCCTGGGCTTTGTAATGGATTTAAATGGCTTCAGCATTCTAAAGAACCCACTAAAAAATTTGCATAATTCACACTAGCTCACTATTCCTCAGAGTAGAGTTCTATCAACTCAAAATCACTTGGCACTTTAAATTGTCTCAGTAGGGCAGTTATTCCCATCTCTAAATAACTCACAAAATTAAAGTTTTAAAATTGTTACCCAAAAAGGACGTATCCAACACATCTCTTCAAAGCATGGCGTGTATAACCTAAGGGGTCAGAGATGAAGGAAGGTTATGGTCGCGTTAACTAGGACGGGTGAGAACCCATCTTACGTAAAGTTTACGTTCTTAGTAACTCCTCTTCTTTTTCACTTCTAAGCTTTTTGTCCTTACTTTATTTTTCTTAGTCTCTTAATTTGTTTTACTTCTTTCCCCGCTAAATGCAGACATAAAAAAAAGCCTCCTTTCCTGGCTTCAGCGGGAAGAGAATGTCCTTTGTGGCAGCGTTATCGTTGTTTTACCCTATCTTTGTTGAGGATACGGAACACATCTACCTGTTGGGAGAGCCCATTATACTTGCTGGTAACCATAACTCCCTCTCACACTGTGGAAAGCACGTTACATGTATATGAACTTGAATTAGACCTCGTAACAACTCCACGAGGCCGGGACTGTTATTGTGCTTATTTTACAGATGAAAAAGCCGAGTTACAGAGAACCTGGTTTATTCAATGTCATGTGGCAAGGAAGGGACGTGAGCCCCAGCAATCCCTGCCCCACATCTTTTGTCAAATGGGATTCTTGCGCTGACAAGGCCACCAGTGAGCCAGCCAGCACACATTCAGCTACACAGTCCGAGCCTCTGCCACCTAGTATAAGTTGTCAAACACAGAGTTTAAAATATTTCCATATTAGAGTCCTTCCCTGTTCTCCTTTTGACAGCCTGGTGTCAACACTTTCAGCTCTAAAAATAGGTCTTGGAAAGTTCTTGCAGTAAAGGCAAAAATATTCTTCCTCTCCCTTCTCCACTGGCTGGTTTCCAGTCCTAGGTTAAACAGTGGGAACGTGCGGCCTAAGCCACCATTCGGAGTTCCAAAAGAGGGATTCTTTGGCAGCAGAACGAAGAAGGGAGCAAAGTCATGTTACCTGTACCCCGCTGGTTTTCCTCTTGCAGAGAAGATACAAGTACTTGCACAGCACATTTTTACAAATGTTCAGACAAATTACTTGTACAAAAGTTAGCGATGTTATTCAAAGTGAAATCCTTGTGCAGAGGTGCCTCATAAAGGGAAATCCCTGAACTTTGAAGTCAGGTCCCCCTGACCTTTCCTCCCAGCACTGCCCTCTAATTAACTCTGTTAAATTAGGGAAGTCACAAAACCTGGAGAGGGCCTCGGTTTCTTCATATGTAAAATAGGATAAGTTTAGCTTTTTTATAGGCTTGTTTGAGGTTTATGTCAGATATTATAGATAAAGAACCTGGCTGACAGCCATGTGTGCAGTCAGTAATCAATGCCCCTGTGTCTCCAGTTGATGATGTCTGTGTCTTTCTATCTTTCCACGCTGACATCAATAACCTTTCTCTACTTTGGATACTTGCCCACGTGGATAATGGCGTATGTAAAATGGGTTCTGGATAAATTGATGTGGGATCCCTTTACTTCTACAGGAATTCCTGGTGAGCCTACGAACTTACTCAACTGTACCGAGTTCTTGAAGGTGGTAGTGGGGGGATATAAAGTACAGGTGAGTTTATTCTCAGATCTGAGGATACGCACAGGCAATAATGAGAAGAGTGTTTATAAACTTGGTAGCAAATGGATGTTGTGGGAATGATGTGAAGTTTGTAAATACAAGATTGCTGTGTGTTCCCCACCTCAAATCTTTCCCACCCTCTGATGATAGAGACTTGTGTCTAGTCAAACATGTGTTGTAGCTTGACATGTCCTGTATGTTGGTTCCATGCCTATCTTGCGAACTAGACCAGTGCTCTCCAACAGAAATATAGTTTTAGATTTTCTAGCTGACTTATCTTTTAAAAGCAAAAAGGAACAGATGAAAATAATTTTAATAACATATTTAGAGGATTCTGGGAAGATGGCCGACTGGTAGCAACCCTGGTCAGAGGCTCCTGAACAAAGGAAGAAAAACTGGTTGGAATCAGAATCTATGAAGTCAAAGACGGGGAGCTGAGCCCAG
>NW_003852399.1:3529380-3539551 GCF_000181295.1 Otolemur garnettii
AAAAAAAAAAAAAAAAAATAACATATTTAACCCAATATGTCCAAAAGGTTATCAGTTTATTAATTCAGTTGGTAATTAAGGTAAAAATTAGTGTGATGTTAATGTATTTTTTTTAAATTTGAAAACTGAGTCATCAAAATCTAGTGTGTATTTTACACATGCAACCTGGCCACATTTCAAACACTCAATACCACACGTAGCTAGTGGCTCCAGTGTTGAAGAGCAGAACTAGATGGGGACTTCCTCCAAGGAATGGATCTTTTATTCTTTTTTGTGTCTCCACTCTACTTACCTTAACACCTAGACCCTGCCTTATGCTTATTTGGTGTATGATACTTTCGATGCAAGGAGATGAGCTCCATTTTCACACTACTGCACAGGTCATATTATGTTTATCTACTTTGCTTGCTACTGCTTTATGAAGTGACACTGTCCACATTTCTTGAAGGTTGCCTTCTCTGGTCACCCAGAGCCCCGAGTTGACACCTCTCCATTGCTGGAGTCAGTGAGAAACTTGTTCATGATGCACCAGGTAACTGTTCAGCACAATGCTGGTGTGGCTTCAGAACCTCATGGCAGACAACAGCCTTCGATACTGGACACCCCCACTTAAAGGGCAGAGGGGTTGGAACCAGTTAAAAGGAGGGCAGCAGAGACTGGTAAAACATTGCAGGAGTGAGAGTTCTGTGAAGAGGCTGAGAACGAAGAGTGTGAGAGTCTGTAGAGAAGGCCGAGGCAGGTGAGGTGCTCAGCCTCTGGCAAACACATGAAAGGGTGTGCTGAGGAGGATAGGGACCAATTATTCTTGTGACCCAAGAAGCAGGGGTTGATCTCTGGCAGGACCATTGGATTACAAAGGAGACAAAATTTAAATGCAAAGAAAAACAAAAAGTACTGTGGCATCGAACATACCTCTACCCAAAGGTACTCCCTCCACTTACTAAATCTGTGACCTTGAGCCGATTACTTAATCTTCCTGGGCTTTAGTTTCCCTTCCTTTACAATGGGGATAAAGTTTTGACCTGAAAGGTTATCTTGAGTATTAAATGATATAGAACACATATAAACATCAGCTCTAGTTCTATGCTTAGCTTAAAGATACAAAAAAAAAAAAGACATTCTATTTCAAGCTCTTAGAATTCATTAAATTCTAATATTTATCGAGAGGCTAGAGGAGCGATTATATGCTAGGCTGTTTTAAGTTCTTTACAAACATTAACCTGCTTAAGATTTATTCTGCCACCATGCTACACCATAGGTATTGTTTTACTCCAATTTTAAAGGTGAGGAAACTGAATCAAAGAGAGGTTAAATAATTCATTGAAGGTTTCCTACGAACTGAGTGGCAGGACTGGGCTCAGCTGGGACCCCACCCACTGTGCTATTTTGCTCTGTGAATGAAGTACAGACTCACTGACCTGCAGACTCAGTTTCTCAGCCTCTCCTAGTAGCAGTCTCACTGACGTGGGCCAGAAAAGCCTGGCCATCTGAGTGAGGTACAGGTCACCACAAGGGGAAACTTTAGCACAGATATTCTTTTCTTCCATGAGACTTGATTGAGAAGCTCTTTCCATTAGGTAGAAGTCAGCTTCGGTAGTAGTTAAGGACCCTCAGACCGTAACTATTAATACAAAACTCAATACGGTAGCTGGGCACTTTGTGGAACTTATAGAAAAAGGTTTCTGAATGTCTCTGACGGTCCCAGGAAAAACGGAAATCATTCTCAAATTTATGATACAGTCAGACTCACTTGTTGAGTGCTACAAGAACAGATACAGATAGTGCTGAGGAGTTTCAGAAGCAGGATAAATCAATTCCAGATGGGAAGACACAGAGAGGAAGGAAGCAAATCTATCTTCTGGGTGCAAGCCATATGCTGGACACTTTCTCAGATGCCTCTGTTCAATTCTGTGTCATAGCTCGTGTTAATTATCCCCGCTTGTTCTATTCAAAAGATGGGAGACAGACTTAGAGAGGCTATATAACCTGCCCAAAGTGACACAAAGTATGGTAATCTGGATGCAAATTCAGATCTGACTGATGTTCAAGTTCTAGTACACAATGATGTTTCCACTGAGGTCAGCAAACATTGATCAAGTGTGTGTTATGCAAGAGACTCTAACAAGTACACTACAGGGATTGAGTCCATTTTAGCAGGAAATCTTTCTTTCTCATTTTTTATTCCTCTACCTCTGACTTGGCCTTGGAATTCTCATGAAATTAGACTCTGTCTGGTTTCAGTGTTTCCCAAATGTCTGTTGAGAATACTCGCAATGGTTGTGAGAGTTATTTCCTTTCAAATTTTCTTTCTGTTCATCTGAAGAAATTCTCAGTCTCGCATTAGTTCTTAACACTTCTCCAACTTTTACTTCTGTCTTTCTAAAGGAAAATACATGAGGACTTAGGAATAGAGCTTTGGGAGGACAGATTATCTACCTGGAATTTAATCACATTGCTATATTTATGTAATATTTTCTACTTAGGGAAAGTGAGACATAATTTTCCATTTATTGTCATGAGATTGTTTCCTTGCACAATAAATTGAGATGAAATGACTCAACTGAACACATTATGTGTCCGGGATGTCCAACCTGTGGCCCACGGGGCTGCATACAGATTTTTCAAGGCCTGTTTTGCTTATCTGTGGTGTTGGATATCACAAAAATTATTCATGGATCCTTTTTTTTTTTTTTTTTTTGCTCATGAGCTTTCATTAGTGTTTGTTTATTTAACGTATGCCCAAAGACAACTCTTATTCTTCCAAAGTGTGGCAGACAAAGTTGGACACCCTGAAGACAGGGCTTTCTGCCCTGGTGGTGGAGGAAGGATGATGCCCATCCAGCCTCATCAGTCTCCTGTTTTGTGCGAGTGACTGGTTCAAATGTCCCCACAGAATGGGTCACAGTGACAGCTAAGGGGTAGGGAATTCTGCCTTCAGAAAACACGTGGCCTTCCTGCTCCTGGAGTGTGGCCTTTTGAGTCAATCCAAATTTTATGTAACAAATATTTTTATTAAAGGGGTGAAGCAGAGAATGAAGAAAATTTTCTTGCTTCCTTTAGTGCTTAAAAAAGAACAGTCTTAAAAACAAAAGAGCAATCCTGAGATCAGGAGGCTGCAGGTTCCCCACCCCCCCAGCACGGCAGACTTTCTCGGGGCGGCTCTCCACGTAGTGTCTGCTTTCATTTGACTGCTGGTTTTGGCTTTTCAAATGATTTCCAGAACACAAAAACAATCTCAATCCACTCTGTCCTGCAAACAGATGTTTTATTGTGGATATTATTTTGTAAATTTTCAAATTCCTTTTTATTGTTATGAATGGATAATTAGAAAAGTTGATTATATCTTTTTAGCCTGGGATTATGTAGTTAGTATAATGCTTTATATACAACCACGGCCACATAGAACAGGAGTCAACAATTTTTTTTTTGCTGAAGGCCAAGATGATACACGTGGCAGGCTTGTGAAGCAGTCTCTGTCAGGCTATTCAACTTGAGTATGGTCCTGGGACAGCAGCTTAGACTGGGTATGTAAGTGAATGAGCACGTCACTGTTTCAGTTAAACTGCATTTATAAAATCTGTTCAAAAACCGGATTTGGCCCATAGGCTATACTTTGCTAACGCCTGCACTAAAATGTATGTATTTATTTATTTATTTTTGTCACCCTGAGTAGAATGCTATGGCATCAAAGCTCACAGCAACTTCAAACTCCTGGGCTCAAGAGATCCCACCTACCAGAACGCCTGGATATTTTTAGAGATGGGGTCTGGCTCTTGCTCTGGCTGGTCTCGAACTTCTGAGCTCAAGCGATCTACCCGCCTCAGCCTCTCAGAATACTGGGATTACAGAGTGTGTTTATTTAATTATTATTATTTGTTCTCTTGCCTCAGCCTCCTGTGTAGCTGGGACTACAGGCGCCCACCGCAATGCCCGGCTATTTTTTGTTGTTGTTGCAATTTGGCTGGGGCCGGGTTTGAACCCACCACCCTCGGTATATGGGGCTGGCGCCCTACTTACTGAGCCACAGATGCCGCCCAGAGTGTGTTTATTTTTCTAGTCTTTCCTCTATGCCACACTCACATTCTCACTGACTTTGTTTAGACAGCAAGATAACCCAGTGGTTAAGGAAGTGTTAGACCGGGATAAGACACTTCTGTGTGCTCTACCTAATGTTCTGGGAATTGGAAGAGGGATTAAACTTGTGCAGACCTCTCAGGACTCATATAAGAATTAAATAAGATATAAATGTAATGTGTCTGATGTGTGGTAAATACTCAGTAGATATCATATTTCCAACTCTAATCCCGACCCTACCCCTGAACATAATCGTGAGTCAGGATCACAGTGTTTCTTTTACAAAATCCTTGTGGAAGAGCCCTTTCCACACCCGCGTCAGCTGGTGTCATGCAGACACGATTTTCTCAGGTGCAGTGTGTGGCTGTTCTTGGCTTTCTGGCTTGTTCCTCTGCGTCTTGAGTGTGGAGAAAATCAAGCAGCCTCTTCCAGGAATTCAGTGGAAAAGAATTTCTAGGCAGATTGCCTAAAAGCTACGCTGTGTTCTTAGAAAGCAGCTGTCGCTTCTGTTCAGAGTCGACGATGTGAGACCATTGGCAAGAGATGTTCGTTGAGGACTGACTCTGAGTCTGAGAGCTCCCAGAGCTGGGGATGATACCACCATCACCATCTCCAAGAACAAAGGCCACCAACAGCTCCACCAAAACAATCCTGGGAGTCAGGTGTGTTCCAGAGACTGGAATCTGAAAGACAGGGCTCTGTCACTTCCTGCAGACTGGGGCCCCACTGCTCAGCCCCATTCAGAGCTAAAAACAGGGGAGAAGTCCAGACTTCAGTAGGTGACTTGGGCTTTATTCCTTCGGCTCCGCCTTAAAAGAACCCTGTGTCAGCCCAGCTGAGTTCCATTCCCACCCTGTTGTGCTGATACTAGAAGTCCACCAAGCTTTTTGGGGTTTCAAAGTCTGAAATGGACTTTGAAAATGCTTTGTCTAACTCCTTCGTTTTCTACCATAGAAGGCTGAGGTGCAGGGAGGTTGTCACTTAACAAAAATCATGCAGATGTAATGTTAAAGCCAGGTCTCCTGGATTTCCCAGTTTGGGGCTATAGTCACAGGGAAATATTGAAATATTTGTTACAAGATCATAATTATCCAGGGACTTAGAAGAAATGGTTCATTGTTCTTATTTCATAATACAAATTACTACCCAGGCCCCCTGTACTTGTGTATATTTATAATTTATATATATGTTTATATGCAGATATGTCTTTTTCTCTATGTCTATCCATGTGTATATATGTAGTATATATGCATATATATGTAATTTATTTTATTTATGAATTCGTTGTTCATCCATTGTAACTACTGAGTGCCTTCTGTGCCACAAGCACTATATTAATAATTAGGATCCTTGCAGTGTGTGTGCAGACACATATGTGTGTATGTTGTGGGGGGGAGGATGTGATACCATAGTAAGCAATTCACAGTTCCAGCCTTCAAGGAACTTATCATCTCATGGTTTCCATGGGTCAGAACTCAAAAAGAGATCAGTTGGGAAGATCTTAATTATAGCCTCTCACTGGACTATAGTCAGATGTTGACTTGAGCTGCATTCTTCTGAAGACTTAATCAGGACTAGAGGATACTATCCAAGATGGCTTATTCACAGGGCTAGTAAGTTGGCAGTAGCTGTTTGCTAGTGTCTTAGCACCTCTTCACAAGGATGCTTGAGTGTCCTTAGGGCATAGTGTCTGGCTTTTCTGGAGAGCAATTCATAAACTGAAGGCAGATACCACATGCCCTTTATGACCTAACCTTGGGAGTCATATGCTTTCGTAGGATGTATTTTATCGATCACAGAGGACCAGCCCTGAATTCACATGGGAAGTGGCAACGCATGGGCATAGACTCCCATAGGTGAAGGCAGCTGAGGGTCAAATTGTGGACTGACTGGCCTCCACAATTCTGAGTGGCAAATGTATGGATAACACAATTCCATCTGGAACATACTCTGCAAGTGGAAGTTAGCGTCTAAGAGAGCAAATTACAGGTGTAACAGCTTCCTCTGAGGTTGGGGATGGTGGCCGCAGTAGTGTTGAAGACTTCTCGAAGAAAGTAATATCTAGGCTGAGGTATGATACCTGAGTAGAAGTTGGACAGGGCCTGGGGGGTGAGAAGGGTGTTGAGGGGTACTCCAAGTACAGGGAAGAACATTCTTTAGGTTTCGGCTAGAACGACATTTCCTCCAAAACTCTAGTCCCAGGAGATGCAGGT
Source organism: Otolemur garnettii (assembly GCF_000181295.1). Taxonomy (NCBI): domain Eukaryota; kingdom Metazoa; phylum Chordata; class Mammalia; order Primates; family Galagidae; genus Otolemur; species Otolemur garnettii. The sequence goes on from NW_003852399.1 coordinate 3,535,668, forward strand.
CAAAAGGAGTCCTGTGCTCAAATAAGTTGGGAAAGTGCAGTATACACATGCTTCAGTTCTTAGGAGAGATTTACAGTTCTCACTGACATCAACATCAAAGGGCTTGAGAAAATTTTGCCCTAATGGCATTTTTTGACAGTTTAAACTGTTAAACTTACTTAACATGAGAAAATTTAGCGTTCTGTGGAGCATGTTTTGAGAAAAGCTGCATCAAACAAACATGTCAGTGCTTTCAGCTATTGCCAAATCCTGACTAGTCCTTCTCAGTCACCCTAAGGGAAGAGTCATGCTTGTTTCCTGCAGTTTTCTTATACAAAAGCAAGGGAGAAAGGACGGCGCCTGTGGCTCACTGAGTAGGGCACCAGCCCCATATAGTGAAAGTGTTGGGTTTGAACCTGGTCCCGACCAAACTGCAACAAAAAATAGCCAGGCATCATAGCAGGTACCTGTAGTCCCAGCTACTCGGGAGGCTGAGGCAAGAGAATCACCTAAGCTCAAGAGCTGGAGGTTGCTGTGAGCTGTGATGCCACAGCACTCTACTGAGGGTGATGAAGTGAGACTCTGTCTCTAAAAAAAGAAAAATAAATAAAAAAAATAAAGGAGCAGAGAATGCATTCATGTGCCCACTGTATTAGCGAGCCCTCTTAAAAACAAGAGGTGAAATCTGATTTAAATAGGCCTAAATCAAAAGCTGGAAATACCAGCAACAGCTTCCGATTTGCCACCTGCCGTCTTGGTAGCCATAGGTGAGAAAGATGGTGGATTGTTCCACAAAATGGCTAGCAATGAATGCTGATTGTCTTGGCCTGGGTCACAGGAAAGGAGGGTACATGTACAGTACACTTGACCTGATCTCAGGAAGGCGTCACCTTTTGAAGGCAAGAGCTTTGGGTCAGCTCCACCCAAATGATGCGAATTTGGAGGAAAGAAGGAGGAGAGGGTCACCAAATGGAAAAATTCTTAGAAGAAGGGATCCAGGTAAATAAAAACAAGAGGTGTCTATTATCATCCTCACTTTTTAATTGACTACTTGTTAGGTGTCCGTTCTTGGCTATGCACAGAGAAGGCAGAGATTCATGTTCATCCTTCCCTCAAAGGGCATGGAGTCAGGAAAACCAAATATTGAACTGAGCTGGCTCACCAAGTGATGACTTCACCTCTGTAATCAGCCTTCCAATCCCAAAGTCCCAGTTCCAGTTACAGAGAAGCTACCAACAACCACCTGATTCTCACATAGAGAAAACAAGGATCTTTCCTGCCCATGGTGCCTGGGGTCTTGCATGATTGTGATGAAGTGAACACAGAGTGGACCCAGGGCAGAGACAAGGGGGAGTTCATCCTCTCCAAACTGGTAGTTCTCCACATTCTCTAGGTCTCAGAATTAACGGAAAAGATGAAACAAACATTGAATGGGGTCTGTCCTTTACAGATATTTAATTTAATTAGTCTGGGGCTTGGACCCAGGCTGTTGAGACCGGCAGACCCACAGCTTTAACAACCACTAGCTGTTTGAGGGCAGGGCAGGAGCTGTGCTTTGCTCAGTGCCAACTCCTCAGCCCTGGCACAGTGCCTTATGCACAGTAGGTGCTCAAGGATTATTTGGTGAATAAATGAATGAGTGAGAAACACAAGCAACAATTCAGTGACCAACCTCGGTTTCCCCTCTTCTCCTACATCCTTTGCATCCTGACGATCAAGAAGCAAGTTCTGTTTGAGGGAAATAACGTCTTCAAAGCACAAAGTGCAGGAATCTTGAAAATTCCCCCGGCACTGTGATAAGAAAGGTTTTTTCCTTTTCCCCACTTAACTAACAGGGCCCCCAATCAGAAAGCATGCAAATGATTTGCCTTGGGGACTTCAGGAGGAATAATGATAGGTTAGTGGGGTCTCTGATGCAATTATAAGTAAGCCGATGGAAAGAGATTAAGGCTGCAATTTGGAAATATAAAAGGTTAATACAGGCTAGATGTTTGTGTCCCAAATTTGATTTCTGGGACAGCTGACCAGTGCTGGATTCATATCGCCTCCAAGTCAGAAGCGTCCAGTGTCTCGGCATTGCCTGGAGCGTCTGTCAATCTCTTGCAGCTGCCTCCACCCCAGCTGTTGCTCAGGAGCATCTGGGTGATATAGATGATTCGAGTTTTCCAGATCTACCGAGGCCACTGTTTGACAGCCTTTGTTTCAGCAACTGGTGGTTCTAGAATTTGGCTTGTTGTGGCCTTGATCCCTGAGGGGCTGCCTGTGGGTTCAGGCTAAACAGCAACACCAAAAGGTATTGGTCCTGGAATTATTGGGGCAGAGAGGATGCTTCTATGAGCTCCTCTCTGCTGGACTACTTAGGTCTCTGGGAATTAACCATTTTCCTTTTCCCAAGGCACTGGTCTTGCAGCCTCTGCAGGCAGACGCTCTAGTTTGTGCTCCAGTCACATTTCTAGCTATGTGACCTTTGGCAGCTACTTACCTCTCTGTTTTCTCATCTGTCAAATGTGGACAAAGCAGTACCTACCTCGAAGTGTTGCTATGAAGAATAAATGGATATGTTTCTATTTATATTATATATGTGTAATCAATACACACATATAAATGAATATTCTGTTCTAAGATATAGACACCTATCTCACAACAGTGCTGAGCACATCGTAGGTGTCCAGGAAATGTTAGCCAGGTCGTCATCATTGGTTCTTAGACACGACTCCCCACTACACATGCCATGTGCTCATGATGGAGCTGGACTGTGTTCTCCCTCCATGCCTTACCCTAGAACAACCCCCCTGGTTATATTCCAGCACACAGCTGCTGCTGCTGTCGCCCACCTGAGGCCGTGGAGTCTATGCACACAGTGGCCCCTCAAGCTATGCACTGGGTGCTGATGTGGCCACTTGTGGCAGTTCTGTTCTGCATCACCGTTTGGAAGCTGGAATCTCATGCTCCTCCTGAGACCTTCTTAAGCCTGATGACTGGATGAGAACTTAATGGCATATGCCGTGTTGCTCAGGGACATGGTCTCCAACCCAGGGCTTCCACCTGCTACTGCCTCTGTGTCCATCAGCCCCATTCAGCAAAGTGTCCCCCTTTCTATCAGTTTCTCCTTTGCTCCTGATGCTTTACCAACAGCAGCACTTTGAGAACTGCTGGTCAGGGCCTGTCTTCGTGGCCAGGCTGTGAGCCCCTGAAGTCTAGGGCCACGCCTGTCTTCACAGCTCTGTATTTCCTGTGCCACACTCTGAGCTTGCATATGAAAGGTCTCAATTCATACCTATAAATTGTCTTAATTCTTTGATGGGGCTGTGATGGAGCCTGACCATTCATATTACCACCTGTGCATTAGGGTACAAGTAATCCAGTCAGGAGAAAAGAACAAGAAAAGTAGTTAAAATTAAAGTAGTTTGGTCATAAGAAGTATGTTAGTCAACTTTATGCAATCATTCAAATTGTATTTCATGGATCCTTTCTGGGGTCTGGACCTACAGAAAGCAGCAATGCCTCTGTGAGACTCTACTGTGATTGAAAATGCCTCCCTCATCAGAGTTAGGGAAGACAGAAGGATACAGCATACTTTCAAATGTATCAATTATTATTATTTTTTATTAAATGGTAACTATGTACATTAATGCACTTCTGGGGTACAGTGTGGGGTTTTCACACACAATCTGAAACACTTCCATCAAACTGGTTAACATAGACTTCATGTCATTTTCTTAGTTCTTATTTTAAAACATTCACATTTTACTCTTAGAAAGATTCACTTGTACCCTTGTAAGATAAACCTCAGAAGTGATCTCTCTAATCACCCTCCCTCCACCTGCCCCTTTCCTCCCGCCTCCCAGTGTTCTTAGGCTGTTATTAGGTTATAGCTTACATATAAAAGGTATAAATTAGTTTCA